>NW_015434076.1:0-1079 GCF_001527695.2 Protobothrops mucrosquamatus | reverse complement strand
ATCTGTACATTTGGTGTTGGTGGACTAACCATTGGTAGCAGGAAGAAAATGCCTCTTGGAGATATTCAGGGATGGGGAACTAATGTGAAGCAACTTGTTCCCTATAGGCTCCAAGCATGGGTCTTCTTCAGCTGAATTACTAAAGGAGTGAGAGTTTTGAAGCAGGTGAAGAACAGGTCACCTAAATTGTTCTTCTCTTCCCAGCTTCCAAACACTACAAGGTAGGTCTGAAGGAGAGCATTTCTTATGTTCTATCAAACACATAAAGGCATTGAGATGGGGACAGATTACAGATAATAAGATTCAACCTCCTCCTCCTCCTCCTCCTCCTCCTCCTCCTTCTCCTCCTTCTTTCAAGCTCTCCCATAGGGACAACTGTGTTAGAAAAGAAGGCATTAAAGTTTTTCCATGTTTTGATAGTTGGTGCTTCCTTTTCTTTCATGAGCAACACTTGTCAATTAGTTGAAAAGTCACAGAGAGGGAAACAGGGGTTTTTTTTGGGGGGGGGGAAGGGTTACTTGCAAGTGGTAAGTAACATCACATTTTTTGGTTAAGGATATAACATTTTACTCTTAGCAGCTTTTTGTCTTCATTCTAGAAACTTTAGTATAGACAAACTAAGGCCAGACATTATTGAGAACTGTATTTGCAAACGTTGGCCAAAAAATAAATAAAAAATAAGGAGGAGTCTCGTAGCACTTTTCCAACTGCAGCTCACAAAAATTTGATGAAAGGTATGAGATGGAAAAAGTGCTACCAGACTCCTCCTGATTTCAAATCCATGCCGGGTCACCTTCTGATCAAGCCACATCGTTGCTAGTTGTTTTGGGTATGAGTTGTAAACTATGAACTAGCAATAGTGCTTCAAGGCTGAATAAAAGGGTTTTCATGTAATTGGTTTCATTGATCTTGGCAGCTGAATAGGAGTGTGTGTGTGGGGGGGGGGGGGAGAAAGCCACTTATCACTTTTTAACATCAAAAGCAACTTCACCAGTAACCCAAAATGTGATCTTCTTAGAATAAGAGATTCTTTACAAAGAAACTAACTAAGGAGTGTTAAGACAGTGTGTTGTGCAGTG
>NW_015434075.1:0-1079 GCF_001527695.2 Protobothrops mucrosquamatus | reverse complement strand
CTCCTCCTCCTCCTCCTCCCCCCAAACTCCATTCCCTTCTAGAATTGATAATGTTCCCTAGTTGGGTCATGAAACGTCTGCAAGAAGACCACCAAGCTCAGAGAGCACCAAGGACCCTACAATCCTCCTCCTCCTCCTCCTCCTCCTCCTCCTCCTCCTCCTCTTCCTCCTCCGATCCAGGCTGGGAAAACCCCCACCCTGTCTCTTTCCGGGACTTGCCCATTTCCTTCTGACTGGCACCTTCGCCAGGCTGGCCCAGGGATCAGCAGTTGGGGCTGATCTCCCGTGGGCAAGCCTTGATCTTCTGCCTGGTGCCGCCCTCTGTCTTAATTAAAGGGGGGGGGACTGCTGACGCCCCCCCCGCCCCAGAAAATGTAATTTTGAAAGATTGTGGCTGTAATGTTTGTCAGCTAGTCTTTGGCTCCCCGGGGTGGTGGGGGAGAAGACGATGGATGGATAAACGGAAGGAACAAAACGAAACGTTTCGGTCCTAGAGTGCCAAGGGTGGAGCTGGGGAGGGGGGGGGAAACCTCCCCTGTTGAACTGCTGCCTGCCCTGCTGAAGACCCAGGACAAAGGCTGGCAGGGCTCAGGGGCAGGTGGTGTGTGTGTGTGTGTATGTGTGTGTGTGTGTGTGTGTTCCAATCTGAGCCCTGTTTCCACCCCGTCCCCTGCAGAGGAGGGAGACGCCACGGAGATCTGGTGGGCCCCTTTCCTGCATCAGGGCCGAGCCCTGGAGCCCAGCGGGCAAGACGTGGTGGTCCGGCACACCGGGCTCTACTTCGTCTACAGCCAGGTGAGAGACCCCACCCCACCCCGAGAGGCGGAGGGAGGGAGGAAGATGAGAAGGAAGGAAGGAAGGAAGGGAGGGAGAGAGGGAGGGAAGGAAGGAAGGAAGGAAGGAAGGAAGGAAGGAAGGAAGGAAAAAGAATAATAGAATAACAGACTCGGAAGGGACCCTGGAGGTCATCTAGTCCAACCCCCTGCTCAGGCAGGAAACCCTATTCCATTTCAGACAAATGGCTGTCCAGTCTCTTCTTAAAAACTTCCAGTGTTGGAGGAGGGAGGGAGGAAGATGAG
>NW_015434074.1:0-1080 GCF_001527695.2 Protobothrops mucrosquamatus | reverse complement strand
ATCCGCCACGCTGCTTCGGCTCCTTTCCATCCTTCCACCAACGGTCTGGCTGAACGGATGGTCCGCGTCGCCAAGGACGCCCTCAAGAAGCTGACTTACGGCAATTGGCATCACAGGTTGGCTGACTTTCTTCTAGCCCATCGTACTACTCCGTGCACTGCCACGGGTAAGTGCCCGGCCGAACTCCGTTGGGGTCGTCAGCTCGTGACTAAATTGGACAGGCTGCATCCGGAGCGTGTAGCTTCACAGGTGTCTCAGCCACACCCACCACGGGTCCTGCGTGAAGGTGATCCTGTCTGGGCCAGGAACTACGGGCCTGGACACCTCTGGGTCCCGACTGTGGTCTGCAAGGTCTCGGGGCCTCTGTCCTACGAGGTGTCCCTGGAAGACGGCCGCGTTCTTCGCCTCCACATTGATCAACTACGTGTGAGGCGGGACTTGCCTGGGGTTCCTCCTCAGTCTCCTCTAGGGGGGGAGGAGGAATGGGGAATGCATTCTGGGAATCAGAATCTGCTGCCAACAACGGTTGTGGGGAATGACACGGGCACTCAACACCCAAGTTCCACAGGAGATTCAGGTAGCAATTCATGGGGACGGGGGCACACAGACACCCCCACACACACTCCAGACTGGGAGTCCCACCGGAGGTATACTAACTATCCACACCTCACAAACAATATTCCAGACACGGAGAATAACTGGGAGCATACTCACAACTCACAACATGCAAGAGAGCAGGCAAAACAGAGGGGGAACACGTCCTTTGCTGAAATGGCTCATAGAAGGATGTGTTGTGGCTCCGTCCGGTGGGTCCCTCTCATCAGAGGAGGAAGGCTCTGAACATGAAAAAGAGGAGATGGCCAGGCCTCCCTCTCCAGGCACTTCCCCTCTGGTGAGGCCTTTGGTGCCTTCCGACGGAGAGGAGTTTGGCCAGGAGCCCGGTGTTTCTGGGATTGGCCAGGAGCCTGGTGTTTCTGGGATTGGCCAGGAGCCCAGTGCTTCTGGGATTGGCCAGGAGCCAGGTGCTTCGGGGATCAGCCAGGAGCCAGGTGTATCGGACTCCAAAGAGGATACGTCTTG
>NW_015434073.1:0-1080 GCF_001527695.2 Protobothrops mucrosquamatus | reverse complement strand
GTCCTTCCCAAGGACCTGGGATAGGCAGATGTGGATGTTTGATGGTATTACAGATATCGTCGCAGGATGGACGCTGTTCCTAGTATAAGGCTGCCTTTTGCATTTTACTAATGGTGAATAATAATAGTAATTATTATTATTATTATTACTATTTAGTTATAGTGTATACTGGAGGTAGTGATCCTTTGAGACCTGTATGCAACGAAATTTCATTTTAACGTATGCAGCTTAGTGTACATATAAAGTGACAATTAAGTTATTCTAGTTTATTCCATTCCGGGGGAGGGGGGGAGGGCAGGATGCCTTGACCAGCGAGGGAACCACGAGGAGGAAGAGCAGCAACAGAACCACGTGGAAGGGAGGGAGAGGGAGGGGCCAGGAGCGGTTTCCAAGGGGACGGCAGGAGAGGGGCTCGCGCTCAGGGGCGGGGCCGCAAGACAGGGGGAGGGGGCGGGGCCAGCCCATGTGCCGCGCGGGAGGGGCCGAGTGGTTCGGCAGACGGAGCACGAGAGGGGGGGGGAAAAGCGCGCGGGGTGAAGGCTTTCCCCCCCCCTTTTCTTTCTCCCCCCTTCCCTTTAAACCGAGGCCTCCCCCGCCCTCTTTTTCCTCCAGCGCCTACTCACCGCACTTACCCCCTCCCCCGAAGCTGAGGGGAGGGACCCAGGTGGGCAAGCGGAGCCGCGCCGGAGCCGCCCGCAGTGACCAGGCGACGGGGTGGAGACGAGGACGGACGGCCACCGCCGGGCGTGCGTGCGTCACGCGCGTGCGCGTCAACGAACCGGATCTACCGGGAGGCGAAGCGCAGCTGCCGGGGGAGATGGTGGCGTGCGGCAAGGGCGGTTGTGGCGGCGGCGGTGACTGTTCAAGCCACTGCGCATGCGCCAGAGCCGGCAAAAGAGGAAGGGGAAAAAAAAAAAAAGTCCGGGTTTCTCTGTGCCTCGACCAGGGTGAGAAGGGGAGTCGGGCGGGCGCCAAAAACAAGATCACGGGGGAATCGCGTGGCTTGTGGTTCCCCAGGCTTTCGGGTTTGACCGCTTCAGATCCAGGTGGAAAAAGACAAAGAAATCCTTTATTTTTTTT
>NW_015434072.1:0-1080 GCF_001527695.2 Protobothrops mucrosquamatus | reverse complement strand
CCCTCAAGACATGGTTGTTCCAGCTTGCGGGACTGGCCTAAGGGATTTTAAAGGGGTTTTAATTTCTTTTAATCAGATGAGTTTAAATATTTCTTTTTAATCAATTTTAATAGGTGTACTATATGTTTGTATTTTATCCAATTGTTAGCCGCCCTGAGTCCGCAAGGAGAAGGGCGGGATATAAATGTAATTAAATAAAATAAATAAAATAAGAAGAGTAATATAAAATGCGAATCCCTAGTGCTGTATATTTGTCCCTGGCTGTATATCTCTCCCTCTCTAGGGAGCGATATAGAAGAGCATCAGAAACAGAAGGATGTGAAGCCTGCATTAACAATGCCACCCAAGGAAACGTAGTAATTAAAACCTTGGTATACCATACTCAAGCACCTAAGGGGTGTATATTTCAAACCATGTGCCAATTAAATAGAACACAGTATTCAGTTTGTAAGGGAAGAGACAAAAAGATACAGTGCTATGATCCATCGATACCAACATATCTGAATTTCAGTATATATGTGGGTTTAGCCAAAATAGGAGCAAGACAGAGCCCTGAAGGTGAAGGAAGATTAATATACGTCAATTCTACGAAAATATTAGAAAAGGGGACAGAAAAAGCTCTGATACAATTTGATGCATACACAGTATTAAGTTTATCTTATCTTGCCACAAAGTGTGGAGACTCTAGTTGGATTTCAGCCTATAAACAAAATCATAAATATATATGTCCCACCAATTTGAACTTTGCAAATGGAAACCCCAATCAATGGTTACCCTGTGCAGGATCTATTAAATGTTCAGGGTGGAGTTGTGTGTGTGATTACACTGGAGGAGGCTATCCAGGATGTAATGGTATTATGGGCGGCCCGGACGACTATCTCGGCGCCCGTTTTGACCGTGGGGGCTTTTTCGGCGGCCCCCCTTGGCCCCTTCGGACTTGGAGATGCCCTAAACGACGATCTTTAGAGGCCCGTTTGGACTTGGTGGCCTCCTCGGTGGCTGCGGCGGCCTGGTTAAGATCTTTGGAGGCAGCTTCGACGGCCCCTTTAGGCGGCCCCTCCAACGATGGCTTTCAGCCTT
>NW_015434071.1:0-1080 GCF_001527695.2 Protobothrops mucrosquamatus | reverse complement strand
GGGAGGGTATAAAAAAAGCTACTGGCCATGTGCTCGCTCTCTTTCTTCTCTGCTCTTTCCTGAAGAGCCAACTCTCTGCTTCTGCAATAAACTATAACCATCTTCCCAAAGCAGTCGCCATGTTGCTTATTTAATAATAATAATAATGATAATATTCCCGGCTTGGATGAACCAGGATGAAGACTTACTTCTAACAGTACTCTAAGTGCACATGAGCACATTAACATTTTTTAAAAGAAAAAAAATTACAATTTGCTATTCAATGACCAAGGAAAGGTGGCCTTAGCTTATTTTTGGATTTCATGTCCTTCTCTGAATACAGGTAGTCCTCAACTTACAACTAAAATTTCTGCTACTAAGCAAGATGGTTGTCAAGTGAATTGCAAGCTGTTTTACAACCTGTTTATGGCATGATTCTTAAGCAAATCACAGCAGTTGTTAAGTTAATCATTTGTTAAACAAATTCAGCTTCCTTCCATTGACTTTGCTTGTTGGATACCAGCTGAGAAAGTTTAAAATGACCCTGGGATGCTGCAACCATCATAAAAACATGCCAGTTACCAAGTGGCCAAATTTGGATCACATCACCATGGAGATGCTGTGATACCCCTAAGTGCAAGGACTGGTCATAAGTCATTTTTTTCATTGTAACCATTGTAACGTTGAATGGTCTCTATATGAATGCTTATAAGATGTCAGGGGCTACCTGTATGCATTCAACCCTGAGCTATGTATATTATCTTATATTGTAATGATTTGTGGAGCTGACTGCACTGTTAGCCTGACAGTAGATCATTTCATGGCACAGATTCATTTCATGAATGCTACTGTATAAACATGTAGCAAACAGATAATCATCGCCTTGCATTGGACACTTAACGTATGTCCAGTACACACTGTTTCAGTTTCTATTCTACTCCCTAGTATCTGTTTAGACTTGTTGAACAGAAACTTCCTACAATAGAATTTAAATCATTTGTCAGGTTACAGTAGCCACCCAACAAAAGTAGAAAAGCAAAATAACAAGTAACTGGCAATGACAGGGCAAAACCCTATTAATTCAAACTGTATCATTATTAC
>NW_015434070.1:0-1080 GCF_001527695.2 Protobothrops mucrosquamatus | reverse complement strand
CCTGCCTCAGCAGGGGGTTGGACTAGATGACCTCCAAGGTCCTTTCCAACTTTATCATCATCATTATTATTATTATTATTAAACAAAGCAAGGACATATTTCTGTAATGTATGAACAACCAATGATTCAAAGCACTTTTAAAATGTAATTAGAAGGTCCGAATCCGATGCCTTGAGAATAAAATTGCCATCTTAATACGTAGTGATCAAGATTTGATTTTACTTCCGGTATTTAATCCTGGCACGGATAAGGTCCCCAGGGAGTCGGCTTTAAAGAGGGAGGTCCAGATTTCAAAAAATCAAAATGATTTCGAAGCAGATGAAGCCTCAAATAGGCTGCTGTTCTCGTGTTCTTCTGCCTTGATATTTTCCATCAAAAAACAGAGAACGGAAGCTGAAAGGGAAAATTATCTATTAGGTACAATTTTTATTCCACAATTTGGTTTTAAAACTCTCTGCTGAAAGTAACTACAGGTGGGGGTTTACGTATCCTGAGTTGTAGTAAGATTAGCATTAGGGGAAAAGAGTAGTTACAACTGAGCAAGAAATAATGGAGCATTTTGCTGTCTTTTGTAGTAATGTTTCTTACGTGAGAAAGACATTACAAAATATGATTCTATGATTTTATGAAACTAGTTGCATTTTGCTTCTGGATTCAATTCAAGATGCTGGTTTGACCTTCAAATTTTTTTTTGGCAATGAAAGCTTTTTAATTTGGCTGCTTTTGACACTTTTACTGATTTATTTATTTATTTATTTATTTGCTGTATGCAAATTATTGATAGAAGGACAGATGGATAAATAGGTACTGTAGATAGATGATAGACAGATAGATAGATGATAGATAGATGATAGATGATAGATAGATAGAGCGATAGATAATTAGAGATGATAGATAGATAGATAGATAGATAGATAGATAGATAGATAGATAGAGTGAGAGAGAGAGAGAGACAGACAGACAGACAGACAGACAGACAGACAGACAGACAGACAGACAGGATAGATATAGAGCGACAGTCAGATAGATAGACAGACAGACAGATAGATAGATAGATAGATAGATAGATAGATAGATAGA
>NW_015434069.1:0-1080 GCF_001527695.2 Protobothrops mucrosquamatus | reverse complement strand
CAGGAGAGGGAGAGAGAGAAAAAGCAGCAGCCTTGGGAGGAGGTGGAGTCAGCTGCACAGAAGAAGAAGAAGAAGAAGAAGAAGAAGAAGAAGAAGAAGAAGAAGAAGAAGAAGAAGAAGAAGAAGGAGGAGGAGGAGGAGGAGGAGGAGGAGGAGGAGGAGATGATGATGATGATGATGAAGCAGGCTGGCCATGAGCTGATCTACAACTGCTGTGGCAGCCACCTGTGCTGGCAGTAGCAAACAGGCAAGAAATGCAGCGGGGGAGGGGTCACACTCCAAGAGGAATGAAAAAAGGCAGCAATGGCTGGAGGTGAGGCATGAGGGAGGGAGATGGAGAGTGGAAGGATTCTTATGTGCTTTTGTGACTTTGAAGTTCTGGGATTTGTGCAATGTGGGCTTTGTGTTCTTAAGGAGTGTTTGGCAATTTCTATTTGGCTGATGTCTCGTGTTAGCTTCTATTGCTCTGCTGTTGTTAGCTGTATGTTTTGCTGCAAGGGATTTTGAAGTATTTTTCTCCTGAATGGATTTTGCCTGTAGCATTCCTTTACTTATGAATGGAGCCTTTTGGGGAGGCTGCCTTAGCCGGCAGCCAGTACTTAGTTTTATTTTTCTTCCTTAAGTGCTGGCTGCGCTCCTTACTTTCCTTTCCAGCCAGTAGCTAATTCTTAAAGGGGAATGTGCCTTTTTAAGCTAGTTCACTCAGCAGCTTGTCTTTTCTGTCTCTGGAGGCCTTTCCTTGTTTGATCAATATATGGAAGAGGGAAAATGGGGGGGGGGGGTTCAAATTCTTCCTTCAGAAGGAGATGGGAATGAGAAAAAGGGAGGCAGGGAAGGGAGGGAGGAAAGGAAGTCCTGCCTTAGCACTTGGCCACCAGCAGCTCTGCCATTGACTTTGCTTGTCAAAAGGTTGCAGAAGGGGATAACATGACCCTGGAACACTGTGACCATTATAAATATGAATCAGTTGCCAAGCATCCAAATATAAATCACATGACCCTGGGCATGCTGCAATGGTCATAAGTGTGAAAAATGGTCATAAGTCATTTCAGTGCAATTGCAACTTTGAACAGGTTTTTT
>NW_015434068.1:0-1080 GCF_001527695.2 Protobothrops mucrosquamatus | reverse complement strand
TGAAGTGTTATCTGCCTAAATTAGCCTTATCTTTCTATGGTTCTGTGTCTTGTTTGCAGCCAAGATATGACAGTGCTGGTGAAAATCTAGCCTAGGTCACAAGGTTATGGACAAGATATCAGGTAGGAAAAGATATTATAGATTCTTTGCCAATGGCTTTCTCAAACTCTCCAAATATTTTATCAATTATATATCTGTAGTATTCTCTATAGCAGTGGTTCTCAACCTTTTTAATGCCGTGACCCCAACCGATCGTAAGTCGAGGACTAAACCGGTCATAAGTCAAGGACTAAACCGGTCGTAAGTCAAGGACTAAACCGGTCGTAGGTCGAGAACTACCCAACCGGTCGTAAGTCAAGGACTTTCCTTGCCCGGGAGCGCCGTGCATGCGTGGTTCCACCCCCTGTGCCGGCCGAGGCGTAGCTGGCAAGTGGCAGAGACGGAGCAGGCCGATCACCAGCTGGCCCAGCCCAAGTGAGGTAAGGCACCCGCCAGAAAAGGGGGAAAAAATGGTGGACAAAAAAAATGGCAGACAGCCTTGCTTGGCGACCCCCATGAAATGGTCGATCGACCCCAAATGGGGTCCCGACCCACAGGTTGAGAACCACTGCTCTATAGCTTCATGCAAAATCAATGCATTGCTACTTGATGATGATGATAATGCCTGCAATCATAAGCTACTCTTACATAATTAGGAATGCTGAAAAAACCAAACATCCTCAAAACACAGATAAAACCTGTCTGTGAATCTTTCTCAGGCCTTCAAATGAAGATGATCCGAGGCTAGTTCACTATCATCCATTTACTCTTGCATAGGTTCCTGCATTTGATCTTAATTTATACTTCCATATATTCACATGTTAAATATAAATATAAATATATAGAAGAAATCTAGAGACTGATGTCTCACTTCTTAAGGGTAATAATTGGAATTCTACCTCTGCAAGAGAAGGCTAATACTACATGGTGTTTTAATCAATTCATGGTTAAATTGCTGAAATTTACTTAGGCATGATGATTTCAGACAACAGTTATGGCTGTTTGTTAATCTGATGTAGCACTGGCAGTTAAATGTTCCTT
>NW_015434067.1:0-1080 GCF_001527695.2 Protobothrops mucrosquamatus | reverse complement strand
CTATTCTATTCTATTCTATTCTATTCTATTCTATTCTATTCTATTCTATTTCCTATTGCTTATTCTATTCTATTCTATTCTATTCTATTCTATTCTATTCTATTCTATTCTATTCTATTCTATTCTATTCCATTCCATTCTATTCTATATTCCAATATCTATTCTATTCTATATTCCAATATCTATTCTATTCTATTCTATTCTATTCTATTCTATTCTATTCTATTCTATTCTATTCTATTCTTATTCTTATTCTTATTCTTATTCTTATTCTTATTATTTCTATTCTATTCTATATTCCAAAATCTATTCTATTCTGTTCTGTTCTGTTCTGTTCTATATTCCTGGTGACCTCAAGCAACTGTCTATCTGGTTTTGAGCAAGCATTCAGAACTGATTTCCCATTGTCTGCAGAGATGGGGGTGGACTTCTCATCCCACCAAATTCGGGATGCCCTGATCATCTCCCATCTAAGTACTCACCAAGCCTAACCTTAGTTAGATTTCAGGAGTTCTGTCTGATTTGGCTAGATGCTACATTTCTGAAAAAGGCAGCGTGGAAATGAATGGATGTAGAAAAAAACGAGCAAGATGTGCACACTTTTTAATCTTTTTTTTTGGGGGGGGGGAACAACAGGCAAGCGATTGCCCTCTGTTGTACTCCGACTTTCTCCAATGTGTGTCCTGTCAGATGACAAGCCAGGTGCCAAAAATTCTGAGCAAATGTCTCTTCTCTTCCAGATTTGAAATTGGCCAAAAGGATACTTTTATCATGGAAGTTCCAGACATTGCACCACTCAAGAAGATGCGGATAAGGACAGATGGGAAAGGATGCCGCCCTGATTGGTTTCTGGAACAGGTAGCAGATCCACTTTTTAAAATAACTCTTCTAGCACTGATGGTGTTACCTCTTGGGTAATAAAAATATCTGGAAAAACAACAACACCCATCTCAGAGAATACCAAGGACCCCACAGTCACTCCACAAACCCCCCTCCCTTCTAGCACTGAGGATGTTACCTAGTTGGGTAATGAAACATCTGCATTAAAAACCACCAACCCCAGAGAGCACCAAGGACCCC
>NW_015434066.1:0-1080 GCF_001527695.2 Protobothrops mucrosquamatus | reverse complement strand
AGATTTTGCCTCTCAGCCCTTCTTAAGGGAAATTGACCTCCCTGTAAAATGCCCACAGAGGGTGCCGAATTGTAAATTTGAGCAGTGCCGTGCGTAAAGCCTTAGTCATTGTTGTTTTGTGTAGTCCAGAAGAGGAGTCACATAGCTAGCCGTTGCATGTGAACTTCCAGATGCTGTTTTTGATGCTTTTTAAGGGAAGACCGGCTGGGTGTCACTGGGTGCCTCCAAAACCCCTGAGGCAGAAAACCAGATGAGAAGGTTTAACACACCCACACCTTCCGCAGGATGGTGTCCAGAATCATTTAGCAAATATTAATTAACTCCTCTCTCATCCGAAGTAAACACGACCGCTTCTGTTCTGTGGGTGGCCAAAGTGTCACTTTTCTTGTGGGCTTTGGAAGGGACATCCAAGGTCTGCCCCCCTTCATTACCGGATCCCATAGACTGATATAATTTTCAACTAGGCTTCAAGCTTTCTGGATTGGCCTAGAACTCTAAAAAGTCCTGACTTATCTGAATAGTAGGTTTCTGACCCAAGATTCCATACTGAGATAGCTTTTCGGCAGATGTTAATTTTTTTACTTGCAGTTTATAAACAACTTTAATGAACAGCTCAAGATGGTGAACCTATCTAATACTCCTTCCTCCTCTGACTTATCCCACAACAACAACAAGAACAACAAACCTGTGAGGTGAGTTGGGCGGAGAAAGAATGATTGGCCCAAGTCAGCTTTTATGCCTTAGGCCAGGGCTTTTCAACCTTTTCATCGATTGTACCACTTTTAGAATATGGCAATATTCAAATACCACCAGTCGCCTAGCAAGGTGTCAAAAGCTTGACCAAAAAAATAAACGGAAAAAAGTGATAAAGTCCAGGTAGTCCTCACCCCCCTTTAATATCATCTCTTCTCTCACTCCCTTTAATATCTCTTCCCTCACCCCCTTTAATATCCTCTCTTCCCTCACCCCTTAATATCTCTTCCCTCACCCCCTTTAATATCCTCTCTTCCCTCACCCCTTAATATCCTCTCTTCCCTCACCCCCTTTAATATCCTCTCTTCTCTCACCCCCTTTAATATC
>NW_015434065.1:0-1080 GCF_001527695.2 Protobothrops mucrosquamatus | reverse complement strand
TTCTTTATAGGTTTCAATGGTTTAACACCAAAATTTTAAAATATTGAGATCATTAATTGTACATTTTCCATGAATAATTTTTTCTTACAGTTCTAATCTAATTTATATCAGTGATATAATTTCTAAAATAATTCTTCATCTAAAGCAAAGTATATACAGCTCCTTCTAGTTTATATCAGATATTGTTTCTTGCTTGGATCATTTGATCAACTAGACCAAGAGTTTCGGGAAGGACTCTTGAACAATTTATTTAGGAACTGACAGTATCATCTGCTGCTCATTTTAAACAGATCTAAATTAGATTGCAGCTTTATTGAAGTATAATCACAATGTTCAGTAATAAATCTCTGCTGAGAAAATATGGTCCTTAAATTAGAAATGGGACATAAACTTCCCTCAGGGATGTAGGCACACAATACAAATATTTGTAGAGAAAGATCCTTGGCAAGCAGGAATTCAAATAGCTGTAATGGAGTATAAGAGTAACCTTGAGGAACAGGAGGAAGAACTGCAACCAAGATATTGGACAGGCTAAAGAAATTTGAATCCTAGACAGGACTGTAATTTGAGAAAGCATCTCAGGCTTGACACTTCCTAGTTCTCTTGTAGATAAAGAGGGAGGATGGGAGGCACATTCAGACTTGCAAGATTCCTATAATAAAATTGTATTAGTATTCATAGGCTTGCTTTCTTATTCTAGCTTGAAGGGCTGAAACAGCTTATCAATATAAGCTCTAAGATTGTTTCTGTAGGCATGTACTGGATTTGCTGAATCACACACCTTACAGAGGGGATGCTACTTAAAGAGAGCCAGCTCTTTTAAGAAATGTTGAGTACAACATTCCCCAGGTGTTACTGGGGAGACCTCCTCACATATGTAGAGGTTCTCAAGGAACTGGCAGATGTGATCTCAGAACCACTGAACTATATTTTTCAAAGATCTTGGAGCACTGGGGAACTACCAGAGGACTGGAAAAGAGCTGATGTAGTTCCCATATTCAAAAAAGGAAAAAAAATGGACCCAGGAAATTACAGACCTATCAGCCTGACCTCAATACCTGGGAAGATTCTGGAAAAGAT
>NW_015434064.1:0-1080 GCF_001527695.2 Protobothrops mucrosquamatus | reverse complement strand
TCGGCAGTTTGGCCGACGAAAGCTAAGTGGTTTTATATTAAACAGCTTTTGTTTATATTTTCATCCTGGCGCTCGACTTTCCTTTGCTTTTCTAATATGCACACACCCAGGATTCGCATTTTTAATGTAATTAAGGATTGTATGTATGTATGTATGAATGTATGTATGTATGTATGTATGTATGTATATACATATATGCACATATTCTTATTTGTATATAGTGATGAGCTGGTTATGGAATGAAAATGGATGTACGACATAAAATCTTGCACTGTAGAATTGCATGCGTGATAGTCTTCTGTTTTAGGTACTTTAGATATTTCAGTTAAAAAAGGAAGAGATCAATAGGTACTTTCATGGGCTTTTAGAGATGAGGAAATTTAAGCATCCAAGAAGTTCTAACAGCAAATTTAACTACAGCAACAGACATCTCTATCACCACTACCAGATTAAAAAATACCTCTTAGAGCAGGGTTCTTCAAACTTGGCCCTTTTATGACTTGTGGACTTCAACTCCAGAATTCCTCAGCCAGCGTGCCTGGCTGAGGAATTCTGGGAGTTGAAGTCCACAAGTCATAAAAGGGCCAAGTTTGAAGAACCCTGTCTTAGAGAAAGTAGGGGGGAGCTGTTTGACCTGAGCCATTTTATTTTAATTAGGACAGATATGGGCATCTTTTAGACACTGTGCTTGAACTTTTGTTAACGCATAAGAATAACTGGAACATTTTCATAGGTCATTGTCTTAATAATGGCTATAAAATTCTGGGACATGTATTGCAACACTAACATACTTTTCTTTCTATATTACATCAGCGTCAGTAAGACCACTTAATCCTCTGTGATTTGATGATGTCTTGAAATGTGTGATGTACTTCTTCCAGAAATGAAAGTATAGGAAGAAATTGTCCTTGAAAGAGTCAGGAAATCTGGATTTCCATTATCTGCTCTCTTATGGTATCCAAGATATTTTTGGATGTTCATTTAAAAAAATAAAATAAAATCCTGGAAACTTTACTACCATTTCATGCTAAAAATATACTATTAATCTAGAGTTAGCAGATACAATCTTCGAGATTCAAT
>NW_015434063.1:0-1080 GCF_001527695.2 Protobothrops mucrosquamatus | reverse complement strand
GGAACAACCTGCCTCCAGAAGCGGTGAATGCTCCAACACTGGAAGTTTTTAAGAAGAAACTGGACAGCCATTTGTCCAAAATGGTATAGGGTTTCCTGCCTGAGCAGGGGGTTGGACTAGATGACCTCCAAGGTCCCTTCCAACTTTATCATCATCATCATCATCATCATTATTATTATTATTATTATTATTATTATTACTACTACTACTACTATTACTACTACTATTATTATTCACTAACGTCTCTAATGTCACTGTAAGAAGTTTGGCTCAGTGAATTAACATCAATGTAATATCATTCAAGGGTTTCTAGTATGAACTGATTACATCAGTCCTATCATATATTTCTATGTATTTTTTGTTATAATATTTTAATGCCAAATATTATATGAGGTTTTAGATTGTTTGGGGACCTCCTCTATAAAAAATAAGGGGTCACTACAAAAGTCTAGGAAGTCCCACATTAATCTTCAAGATGGACCCATGCATTCATTAACAGGAACAGTTGCTTTGCAGATATCAAGAGCATTCTAAATAGTAATAATCATTTTGAAAAGCTGGACATATCTTTCTGTACAGTTGAAAAGTTGGACATATTTTTTTAGTCCAGTAAATCTGGTGAAATTGTGACAAGTCACCTGAACAATACATCAATTCTTTTCAGCTCAAGTTTTAAAAAATCCCTTTCTGCCATTTTTAAATATATTAGACAGATGTTATTTTTAGTGAGCACATTATACTGCTGTAGTATTTATGTTTCATTATGTTTCATAATGGTATCCTGTGCTACTTATTAAGATATTTTATTATTAGCTGCTTTGAGATTCTTGAGATCCTTTGAATATTAAGCAGATTGTGCAATAAATAGTTATTTTTATTGTTTATCATATAGCACTACATGGCTCATATTCCAATCTGTTATACAGTGCATTCTCTTTTAATTGGGAATGTGGGAAGACACCTATATCAAAAGCTGGTTAAGTATTGTTTTACAGCAAATTATCACTTTTATCTACAGCACTTTTTAAAATTGTTACACCTTTTGCTTTAAAACTGTTATCTCAGCTGATGTACTTTTTG
>NW_015434062.1:0-1080 GCF_001527695.2 Protobothrops mucrosquamatus | reverse complement strand
GAGAAAAGGTGGCGGAACTCAAACCTGGCCACGCCCTCATCAAACCCTAGGACCGCCCCTTTAGAGAACAGGAATGCAAGTAAAATTTGGGAGGGGCTATTTCCGGTGTGGGAGGGGCTATTTCCGGTGCGGCCGGCCCGGAAAAAGGTGCCGGAACGCGGTTCCGCCGCGTTCCGGCTGAAAAAAAGCCCTGGTTATTACAACAGCTAGCATTGAAGGGCTAGTTAAGACTATTCATGCCAGTTTGGTATTCCATAAATTTCATGGTTGTATAATTTATCACCAATTAAAAAATGAATGGATATATAAATTTAATTTAGTGGTGAAAATAGCCCACTCTAACATGCTTGTTTTAGTTTGGTGATAAGTATTATTTTTCAACTTTAGCACCTTTACCGGAGGACTTTAGCAAAATCATCAACAGTTCAAAATCAGTAAATACAGTTGTGGAATCAGTAAAGTCTTAATTCCAATCTATACAAGGTTCAAAACAGGCAAGATATCTTTCAGACAGCCAAATGGACAGAGCAGAAGACATTGTCATCTCTAAAATAAAACCACAGAAGTATATATAACCAGAAATTGCTTTAATGAATGAGTATATTTAGTAACAAGTTACATCCTGGAAATTTTAATATCCAGTCCACCCAAACACAAGCATCATTGCTCAGACATGAAAAGAGACTACCATAAATATGAACATTGTGTTTTTGAAGATTTCCCTCTGTGATATTTAGTATATCTGGTTCTCTGGATTTTGATAAACCTGCAGCAGTACTTTTGCTGCCAGAGTATTTGAAATTAGAGTTTATGGATCCTTTCCTTAAATGTTGCCATCTTACATTTAACTGGACTGGAGGGTAAAACATATAAGGAACGGCTGCTGGAATTGGGTATGTCTAGTTTAATGAAGAGAAGGACGAGGGGGGACATGATAGCAGTGTTCCAATATCTCAGGGGCTGCCACAAAGAAGAGGGAGTCAAGCTATTCTCCAAAGCGCCTGAAGGCAGGACAAGAAGCAATGGATGGAAACTAATCAAGGAGAGAAGCAACCTAGAACTAAGGAGAAACTTCCTGAC
>NW_015434061.1:0-1080 GCF_001527695.2 Protobothrops mucrosquamatus | reverse complement strand
TTTTTATTTTGCAACATACATGAGGAAGTGTTCAGGTATCAATATAATTGGTTACATATATAGGAAATAAGTACATGCTATCATATAATTGGTTACATATATTGTTGCAGGGCAGAAAACTAAGTAGGTGTTTACATACTTGTTGCAGGGCAGAAAACTAAGTAGGTGTTTACATACTTGTTGCAGGGCAGAAAACTAAACATGTTAACATAATTGGCTGAAGCTTTCTATAGGATGTGGTTTTCTCTCATGTCCGGAGTTATCCGGACAGGCTCTGTGGCTAGCGTTTCTGCATAGATAGCAGGTATTCCAAGCACAGCAAAGGATGTGGTTATAGAATGTGCACATTCACATAATCAATGCAGCTATGCTAATTTCTTATACATTGTCAGGTTCTGACAATAAATCTACATTTAATGCAAAGCAAAGTTACTTGACCATTGCAGAAAATCCCAACACTCCTCCACCTCCTCCTCAGATTCCTCAGACTCAGCTGTTGGGAACACAGGCTGGCACGGAATCACGACACCATCCATGAGAGATGCTGTCTAAACTCTTCCTGAAAATCTCTAGAATTTAACAATTCCAAATCTTTGTAGATAGGATATGCCACTACAGCAGAGTTCTCACAGAAGCTGTTCCTTGTATTTAAGTGAAATGTAGATAGCTGTAACTTGTAACAATTATATCCTAGTTTCCACAGCCATGGTTCCTTCAGCCTATCTTCTTGGGGTATGTCCTCAACTCCTTGTATCACTTTTTTGTTGTTCCCTCCCTTTTGGACCTATCAATATCCTTCTGGAAATGTGCTCAGAATTATAGAGGTAATCCTCGACTTGTTAACATTTGCTTAATGACTATTCAAAGTTATGACAGCATTGAAAAAAGTGACTTACACCCTGTCCTCCCATTTATAATTGTTGCATTGGCTCCACAATCATATATGGTTGATAACCGGTATGTATTTAAGACCATTGCAGCATCCCTGGGGTCATGTGATTGCTGTTTCTGACCTTCTGCAGGGACTTCTAACAAGCAAAGTCAATGAGTAAAGCCAGATTTGGTTAATGACCATGTGAT
>NW_015434060.1:0-1080 GCF_001527695.2 Protobothrops mucrosquamatus | reverse complement strand
ACAGCGAGGACAGAGGAAGGAAAGAAAGAAAACTTAAGGAAAGGAAGGAAGGAAGGAAAGGAAATTTGAGGGAAGGAAAGGGAGGGAGGGACAGAAGGAAAGAAAAAGTAAAAGAAAGAGAAAGAAAGAGACACAGAGCGAGGACAGAGAGGAAGGAAAGAAAGAATTGGAGAGAGGGAAGGGAGGGAGGGAGGGACAGAAGGAAAGAAAAGAGAAAGACAGCGAGAACAGAGAGGAAGGAACAAAAGAAAACAGGGAAAGGAAGGAAGGAAAGAAAATTTGAGAGGGGAGGGAGGAGAGGAATTGAGAAGGAAGCAAGGAAAAGAGAAAAGGATAGAAGAAAGGAGGGTGGGTGGGTGGGGGGAGGGAGGGAGAGAAAGATATAGGTAGGTAGGTAGGTAGGTAGGTAGGTAGGTAAGGAAGGAAGGAAGGAAGGAAGGAAGGAAGGAAGGAAGGAAGGAAGGAATGAATGAATGAATGAATACTGGGAGTTGCGGGCACAAATGTTGCCATCTTAAAAATAAACTCCCCGTTAATAAAACTTGGATTTAGGGACCTGAAGCAAAGTTTTTCACCATAAAAGGAGCCAAGTTCTGAAATATTGCCCAAGCACTGTTGTGGGAGTTAAAGAACCCTTGTTTATAGTGAAAAAAATATTAAGGAATGCGGTGTCTCCTTGAGGGAGACACATCCAAGGGCTTGTTTACAGGGTCCCCAGCAGCCAGCCAGCCAGCCACCACCCCAGCTAAAAAAAAACATTTTTTGGACCTTCATTCCTGGGTTTGTTTGTCTGAAAATCCCAAACTGCCAACCAGCAAAACAGAGAGTGAATGGGCATTTTTGAGGGCAATTCAAAGGAAGGAAAGAGAAAAAAGACGAGGGAGGGAGGGAGGGAGGAAAAGGAAATCAGAGGAAGGAAAGAAGGAAGGAAAGAAAAGATAGGAAGGAAAGAAAAAGAAAAGATAGGAGGGAGGAAGGAAGGAAGGAGGAAAGGAAGGAAGGGCAAAAGAAAGGAAAGAGAAAGAAAAAAGAAAAAGAAAAAAGACAGTGAAGGAAGGAAGGAAGGAAGGAAGGAAGGAA
>NW_015434059.1:0-1080 GCF_001527695.2 Protobothrops mucrosquamatus | reverse complement strand
CTGCCTTAGGCGTGAAAGTCATCTGGGTGACTTTAGGCCAATCACCAGGAGATGGTGAGTTCTAGTCCCGCCTTAGCCATGAAAGCCAGCTGGGTGACTTTGGGTCAATCACCAGGAGATGGTGAGTTCTAGTCCCACCTTAGCCATGAAACTGGCTGGGTGACTTTGGGCCAATCACCAGGAGATGGTGAGTTCTAGTTCCGCCTTAGCCATGAAAGCCAGCTGGGTGACTTTGGCCCAATCACCAGGAGTCTGTGAGTTCTAGTCCCACCTTAGCCATGAAAGCCAGCTGGGTGATTTTGGCCCAATCTCCAGGAGACTGTGAGTTCTAGTCCTGCCTTAGGCATGAAAGCTGGCTGGGTGTCTTTGGGCCAATCACCAGGGGATGGTGAGTTCTAGTCCTGCCTTAGGTGTTAAAACCATCTGGGTGACTTTGGGCCAATTACCAGGAGATGGTGAGTTCTAGTCCCGCCTTAGCCATGAAAGCCCACTGGATGACTTTGGCCCAGTCGCTCTGTCTCAGCCCAACCCACCTCACAAGGTTTTTGTGGGGAAAATAGGAGAAGGAAAATGTGTGGGATACGTTTGCTGCCATGAGTGATTTGTAAAAATAATAAAGGCAGGATACAAATAAATAAAACTGCTACATTACCATATATGGGTCATTCCCTACATCAGAGATTTTTAATGATGGTCTGGGGTGGGTGGGTGTTCTCTTTCTCCTCTCCCCAAATTAAAAATAATGCAAAAACCCAATGTGGGGAAAAAAAATCATTGCCAGCTCTGGTATTTTGAGTCGTGGCGCTACAAAACTGACCCGAGGTTATACTCAGCAGGAATGGGACTGTCTCCCAACACCTTTTCATCAACTTTTCCTAAGAAGAGTAAAATCTTTGTGAAGAATAGCACGGTTTCAAAGAGGCGGTGGGTGTGGGGAGGTGCAATTTACTATCTTTAAAAAAAAATGTGCTATTCATATCCAGCACCACCCAGAGAAACTGCTCAAGCGTGGGTTTGGGGTGTTTTTTCTTTTTTTCTTTTTGAGAATCTCAGAAGCTTCTGTCTTAAATTCCCGGAGAA
>NW_015434058.1:0-1080 GCF_001527695.2 Protobothrops mucrosquamatus | reverse complement strand
CGGCGTTACATGGGAGCGACGAGTCACTCCCATCACCGCCCGCGCGGCCGCATTCTGGACTAACTGGAGCCTCCGAGTGCTCCTCAAGGGGAGCCCCATGTAGAGAGCATTACAGTAGTCCAGGCGGGAGGTAACAAGAGCATGGGTGACTGTGCGCAAAGCATCCCGGTCCAGAAAAGGCCGCAACTGGCGTACCAGGGGTACCCGGTAAAACGCCCCCCTGGCCACAGCCGTCAACTGGTCTTCCAGTGTCAGCCGTGGATCCAGGAGGACCCCCAGATTGCGTACCCTCTCCGAGGGAGCCAAAATTTCGCCCCCTATAGTCAGCGATGGAGTCAGCTGACCATACCTTGGAGCCGGCAACCACAGCCACTCCGTCTTGGAAGGGTGTGGGGCTTAAAACACACCATTTGTTGATCCCATTAGAGGAGTCCTAATTTCACTGCTGTGAGCTCTTTAAAGTTTTGACTGCATTAAGGTGCTGATTTAAGCGTTAGAGGAAGCCTGGGGGGGGGAGAATAGCAGAGAGGTGCTGTGTTCATGTGAAATCTGAAGCACTTCTTTGCAAATAAATTTCACATTGTGCACAACTGTTCTGATTATCTCTCTCAGCCGATTTATGTAGCTTTTAAATCTCATTGGGAATAAGGTGGATTTTTATGAACTAGGAATGCTAAGAAGAAATCTCCAATATTGTCTTTTTGGGAATAATTGGAGAGAAATAACTCAAAACACATATTAAAGTAAAACATCAAATCAAATTCTTACTACACTTCAGCAACCCAGACTACATAAGACTTACTAAACAAAGCCCATAGAACATAACCTACAAAATAAACTAAAGTACACAAGATGAAAAATGTACAATCATGCTTGCCCTTTTTTGTTGTCATACAAGCTATGAAAAAAAACTTTGCAACACTGAGAGGTACATATCTGCCAGTAAAAATTAAACATAAAATTCCTCAGTCCATTCAAGAAATGAAGTTAGAAGGGGTGTTAATAGTTCTTCATGTATGTCTCAGTAGAAATTATATTATGAATTTGTGTTTTAATATGACCTGTTCAAAGGCGGAGACT
>NW_015434057.1:0-1080 GCF_001527695.2 Protobothrops mucrosquamatus | reverse complement strand
GGCGGAGGTAAGGAACTGGTATACCAGTTTCTTACCGCTGCCCGGCTTGTTCCGCGGCCTCATGGCAGCGGCCTTGGATAGGAGGCGGCAAATGGCCAGTTTCGGTGTGACACGGCTGTTTACTGCCTCGCATATTGCACCCAATGCTGCTGCAATGCGGCTCGGCCGAAAGCGGCCGTGGAACAAGTGGGGCAGGTTCCCCCCTCGCCTGCCCATTCAGCTACAGCTTTGGTGGCTCTGTAGGCAGAGCTGCGAAGTTCTCTTCTCTGACAGAGAAGAGAACTTCGCAGCTCTGCCTACAGAGCCACCAAAGCAGCAGGTGGAGCGCCGGAGGCTCGGGGAGGGAGGTGCTGAAGTGGGCGGTCGGGCCATTGGCAAGAGCAACGCGTCTGAGTGGAAAGTGGCCTCGGAACAAGTGGGACAGGTAAGGAAAGAAATCCTCGCTCCCCCCAGAAATTGCCTTTCTTTCCTTACCTGCCCACCTCAACACCTCAACACCCTGCCCACCACCGCCCAGCAAGGCCGCCCCGGGGCTGCAGAGGCTAGCCTGGCATGGGAAGGTCACATGCCCCACCCACATGCCATCATGCAGGGTAAGGTTGCCGTGCCCCCCCCCACACAGATGCCCTTGCCTCCCCCAAGCATTTTTTTACTAATCTGCCCTTTAGCTGCATTCCATTTCTCCGTTTCTCAACCTTTGCCGCGTGTTTGTGGGACTATCGGTAATAAAAAAAAAAGTTCCATTAGACTGTGGGAAGTCAGAGCCCCCCAGAGAAGGAAATATTAAAAGGGCAGAAAAATATATATTTTTCCTCAAAAGGATTTTTAAAAGCAGAAACCAACCCTGGCCCCAAATCTCTCTATCCCCAAGCAGTAGCCAGCCCTATACAAATTCAAATGTAAAACCATCAGGAAAGCTGGAGCCAGAAGACAAAGACCTAAAATCTGCATATCCCACCTGAGATGGGACATAATAGGACTAACCCATTACCATCAAGTATACCAGAGAGTCACACCTAGACTCAGGTCAGAATACGTGACACAGGAAATAGCCTCAAAGTTCATGCCACAGGAACAGGA
>NW_015434056.1:0-1080 GCF_001527695.2 Protobothrops mucrosquamatus | reverse complement strand
GACAAATGGCTGTCCAGTCTCTTCTTAAAGACTTCCAGTGTTGGAGCATTCACCGCTTCTGGAGGCAGGTTGTTCGCAATATTTTTTATTTTCTTGGCCACTTTCTGGATTAATTTCTCCCCTTTGGGTTTGGCTAGTAGTTTAATGAAAAGGAGGACTAGGGGTGATGTGATGGCAGTCTTTCAATATTTGGGGGGCTGCCCCAAAGAAGAGGGGGGGGTGTCCCCCTAGTCTCCAAAGCCCCTGAAGGCAGGACAAGAAGCAACGGATGGAAACTGGTCAAGGAGAGAAGCAACCTGGAACTAAGGAGAAACTTTGTAACAGTCAGGACAATTAACAAGTGGAACTGCTTGCCACCAACACTGAAGGTGCTCCAACACTGGAGGTTTTTAAAAAAAGACCGCACAGCCACCTGTCTGAAATGGTAGAGGGTCGGCTGCTTGAGCAGGGGGTTGGACTAGAAGACCTCTAGGGTCCTTTCCAACTCAACCAAGGCTGGCTGAGGAATTCTGGGACTTGAAGTCCACAAGTCATCAAAGGACCAAGTTGGAAGACCCCTGGTGAAAAAGGTAAGGAAAGAGTAGGACAGGGGTGGGGAACCTTGGCTCTTTTGAGTTGTGGACTTCAAGTCCCAGAATTCCTTAGCCAGCCATGGTTGGCTAAGAAATTCTGGGAGATGAAGTCCACAAGTCATCAAAGGGTCATATTTCCCTCACGCTGGCTGAGGAATTCTGGGAGTTGAAGTCCACCAGTCATCAAAGGGTCCTAGTTCCCTCACGCTGGCTGAGGAATTCTGGGACTTGAAGTCCACGAGTCACAAAAGGGTCCTAGTTCCCTCACGCTGGCTGAGGAATTCTGGGAGTTTATTATTTATTATTTATTTTATTATTTTAATTTGTATACCGCCCTTCTCCCATAGGACTCAGGGCGGTTCACAGCATATTAAAAACAAATAATATACCCAAAATACAAAAAATACACAATACAAAAATACAAAAGAATAAACCCTGATAAAAGCCGAATTAAAACCAAATATTCCCAGCTGTGTTTCCGATTAAAATACTTTTAAAATTATCCCTA
>NW_015434055.1:0-1080 GCF_001527695.2 Protobothrops mucrosquamatus | reverse complement strand
GAGAGAGAGAGAGAGAGAGAGAGAGAGAGAGAGAGAGAGAGAGAGAGAGAGAGAGAGAAGGACAAAGAAAAGGCTGAAACCGGTGGATATTTTGGTCGGGAGGTCTAGCGTCCACGCCGGCCTAAAACGCTTGTAGACTGACCGCTGCACACACCACTCTTTCCGCAGCTGAAGAGAGCCAGAGACCTGATGCGCAGATGAAGACCTGGTCCAAGCTCGCATTTCCTTACCCCCCCCCCCTTTAAATTGCTTGGAAAAGGCACGTGTAGGCCGCGTTTGCATCAAATGGTCGGGCTTTTCTTTCCCTCGAAAAGCCTTCATCACCACCCCCCCCAAGTCTCCCCTTTAAAAGCCAAGACGTTTAACTGACAGGAAACTGATTAGAAGTGGGGGAGGGAAAGGAAATGGGGCGACCCCACCCATTCATTAGTTGTATCGATAAATCATTCATTCGCACGTAGGAAGAAAGCGGGAAAAACAGCCGTGGAAAAAAAAAAAAGCTTAGGTTGCAGGCGGCGTTTTCTCTCTCCGATGCGGCTCCCATTCGGAGGGGATTCCTAGGGGTCTCCCTCCCCGAACACCCTCCCCTCCTTCCCCCCCCCCCGCAGACCTCCGATCAGATAAGCAGCCCTTCCAGAATTTCAAGGGTTAAAATGAAACGGGGGGGGGGAGGGAAGGCTTCGACGTCATCCCTCTTTTCAGCAGACGCAAAAATAAGGCCAGGTTGGAAAATTGGAAGGCTCTAAAATGAATGCTGAGGAAGTTCCCCCAAATTAATTTGGCAAGAACTTAAGATAAAGCGAGTTTTGTCTAGAAAAAAGAAAGAAAGAAAGAAAGAAAGAAAGAAAGAAAGAAAGAAAGAAAGAAAGAAAGAAAGAAAAAAAGAAAGAAAGAAAGAAAGAAAGAAAGAAAGAAAGAAAGAAAGAAAGAAAGAAAGAAAGAAAGAAAGAAAGAAAAGCGACCGAAATACACAACCGTTGGCCGTCAGGTAGAGAGTGGGGCCTGCCCGCTGCAGCCTGAAAACAGAAGCCAACTCTTTGGGATTAGGAGTCTGTTTGACCCAGAGGAGGAGAACAAACA
>NW_015434054.1:0-1080 GCF_001527695.2 Protobothrops mucrosquamatus | reverse complement strand
ACTAAGGAGAAACTTCCTGACAGTGAGAACAATTAACCAGTGGAACAACCTGCCTCCAGAAGTGGTGAATGCTCCAACACTGGAAGTTTTTAAGAAGAGACTGGACAGCCATTTGTCCGAAATGGTATAGGGTTTCCTGCCTGAGCAGGGGGTTGGACTAGATGACCTTCAAGGTCCCTTCCAACTTTACTATTATTATATTATTATTATTAATTTTATGATCTTTTTGCAACAATCATCAAATCACTGCAGTTATTAAGTGAATCATACAATCGTTAAACGAATCTGAGTTTCCCCCACTGACTGCTTGTCAGAAGCCGATTAGTAAGGTCTCACATTGCGATCATACGACCCTGGGATGCTGCAGCTGTTGTAAATACACACAAGTTGCCATTTACACCTGAATTTGGTCATGTGACTATGGGGATGCTGCAATGATTGTATGTGTGAGGACTGATCCTAAGTTGTTTTTTTTCAGAGCTGTTATAATTTTGGATGATCGCCAAACAAAGAGTTGTAAGTTGATTGTAAGTAATTGTTTTCACTTGGATCTCCATTGAATTTGAGCTGCTATTGAGGAAATCTAATTATTTCTTTAGCCATTCAAATTAACCATCTTGAAGACTTTAAATGTGTTGACCAGAAATTGGGGGTTATTTTCCCATGATAAATCATATGCTCCAGCACTCATTTTCACAATTTGTAGAATTGATTTTTTTCAGCTGTGAATTGAATTTACTGTATTTAACCTTCACAATTTTTCTTACTAATGCTAACTAGAAACTTTTTTGGGAATATGTGTGTGTGTGTGGGGGGGGGGGAAGGATGGTTGGGAAGATTTCCCTTCTTGGAAATGGCTGAGGACCGTTCTGATGGAACCAGAGAACAAGCCACACTTAGTGAAAGTTGTTATACCCGCTTTTATTTTCACAAGCCATTCCAAAACAGGGGTTGCTGGCTATAAGTGGATTGTGAGAAATTTGGGAAGGGCAAATTGCTGGCTGTCAGAGTTAGCAGCCAAAATCCAAAACAAAATTGAATGAAATATTATTCCTTGAACCATCTGTTAGATGTCAACCA
>NW_015434053.1:0-1080 GCF_001527695.2 Protobothrops mucrosquamatus | reverse complement strand
CACAGCCCCCATATTTGTATGGGGCTAAGAGGACACCTGGGTGCCTTCCCTGAGCACAAGGCCTGCAGCTCTTCTGCTCCCCTCCAAAGAGGCCACCTTCTCGGACAACTGGATGGAGCTGCTTCAAGGGAGGCCCCCAAAGACCGAGGAGAATTCGCCCAGCCTGCTCTGGGTCAGTGTCCTTCCCTTCATCAGACGTTGCCTGCAATGCCTGGCTGGGAATATACACGGCCCTCACCATCCCTGAGAACCAGAGCATCCATTTCCTTTGCCCCCCTTTTCATTCTCCCAGGGAATGACACGGTGTGTGTTTGTGTGTGTGTGTGTGATGATGATGATGATGATGTTCAGCCTGGGGAAGGGACACCAATCATGCCACCGTGAATTTTGACATTTCCCTCCCTCCTGTTTCATTGTAGGGTTGGCTCCAGCACCTTCTACCGCACCAAGTGAGAGGGTGAAGAGAGCAAGGCTTCCTTGGTTTCTGCCTTGGGGGGGAAATGGGGGGGTGACCCTTCCAACCTCACCCATCAGACGCTCTTCTCCAATAAAATGTTTGCCTGAGCAGCCTCGGCCTCCCTGGTCTTTCAGAAGCTCCCTGGGTGCCAGTATGCAGGTTTCCAGGAGAGACTGGGTAGGACCCCCATCTGGAGGCGGGTGGGGGGCCCTCAAAGCTAGCTCTGGGGTAGAGTCTCTTTACACAGCCTTTGCCCTTGAAGACTTTGAGAACCTGCAGCCAGTCCACTTAGGATCTGACCTATTAATTTATTAGGTAATTATTAAAGGCTTTTTGCAAAGGAGCCATGAATTAGCTTCACCCAGTGCTGGTCCATCCGAATCGCTTGGCCTAAGCTTTGCTTCATAGAGTCTTTGTTAGAACCAGCAGTTAGCTAGAACCTATTTCGACACTTACCTGAAGAAGCCAAAGAGGTTGGCCACAAAGGGTTCAGTTATAACAATTGGATTTGCAAGGAAGAATTTTGCAAGTGGGGCCATTAGAAGAACAAGAAAACATAATGTGATATTTTGGTTAAAGATCCAGCAGATCAGGAACAGGTGACGAAATATAATGAAATTCTG
>NW_015434052.1:0-1080 GCF_001527695.2 Protobothrops mucrosquamatus | reverse complement strand
TCTCTTGCCAGGTCCTGTCATCATTGCAGTAGATATCACTTTGTTACAGAGAAATCTAATTAAATCAAATTTTACATTTGCTTTAGGCAAACAATTAAATGTCCCAGTATTTTATGGACTCAAATCACCATCTATTTTTCCTCTCTTGCCTTAAATAATGTCATTGGAAAGTGCATATTGATTAATCAGAACATTTCATATTTTTTTTTAAAAAAAATAGTCTTTTAAAACCTTGAGTGTTTTTGCGATTAAATTCTCTGAGAAAACATTATATTTTAGAGCCATTTCCTCTCACACTGAGGCATTGTGCCTTGAGTGATTCTTTCGTTTTCTTAGCTCTTACCCACTACCCTGTTGCAAATGACACCCCTTGTTCTAGCAAAGAAAAATCTATATGAATGTATAAGTCAGAGATCTGCCTGATTGTATACATTAGTGGGGGAAAAACAATCCCACCCTGTGAGATTTCCTTGTTCTCCTTTCTCGTATGTATCTCTTTAGCAGGCAGACTCCCCAGGATCTTGTAATTGTATCACTAGTGATGGAGGAAACAAAGTGTTTTGAACAGGCTACAACTGATTTCCAACATTAAAGAGATTGCTCCAAAAGGCAGATCTTGGGTTTTATAGTGTAGATAATTAGTCAAATAAACTTTAAGCATGTCTTGTGTCTGGGTGCTATATTTGTTATAAAATTGTAAATAATTATTTCACTTAGTCATTCTATTTTACCAGCTTCCATTGAATATATAAATACAACAAATATTTCACTAATCTTAAGGCACCTTTTAATTCTGTATCCAGGACAATATTATGCAAAAAGCTGGAAAATTGATTGGAGAGTTCTCCATTTGATTCATTCCCTATATTTATTATTATTCTTTATTATTATTCCAATTTGTATCCCGCCCTTCTCCCGAAGGACTCAGGGCGGCTCACAACATTATTAAAACAAAGAGAGACCCACACACCCCACCGAATAAAACCAAATTAAAACCAAAATTTTAGTGTTGTGTGATTAAAATTTCTAAAAAACCCAATTTAAAAATCCTCCCTAGGCCAGGCCCGCTTGTTGGAAAAG
>NW_015434051.1:0-1080 GCF_001527695.2 Protobothrops mucrosquamatus | reverse complement strand
CTCCTCCTCCTCCTCCTCCTCCTCCTCCTCCTCCCCCCAAACTCCATTCCCTTCTAGAATTGATAATGTTCCCTAGTTGGGTCATGAAACGTCTGCAAGAAGACCACCAAGCTCAGAGAGCACCAAGGACCCTACAATCCTCCTCCTCCTCCTCCTCCTCCTCTTCCTCCTCCGATCCAGGCTGGGAAAACCCCCACCCTGTCTCTTTCCGGGACTTGCCCATTTCCTTCTGACTGGCACCTTCGCCAGGCTGGCCCAGGGATCAGCAGTTGGGGCTGATCTCCCGTGGGCAAGCCTTGATCTTCTGCCTGGTGCCGCCCTCTGTCTTAATTAAAGGGGGGGGGGACTGCTGACGCCCCCCCCGCCCCAGAAAATGTAATTTTGAAAGATTGTGGCTGTAATGTTTGTCAGCTAGTCTTTGGCTCCCCGGGGTGGTGGGGGAGAAGACGATGGATGGATAAACGGAAGGAACAAAACGAAACGTTTCGGTCCTAGAGTGCCAAGGGTGGAGCTGGGGAGGGGGGGGGAAACCTCCCCTGTTGAACTGCTGCCTGCCCTGCTGAAGACCCAGGACAAAGGCTGGCAGGGCTCAGGGGCAGGTGGTGTGTGTGTGTGTGTATGTGTGTGTGTGTGTGTTCCAATCTGAGCCCTGTTTCCACCCCGTCCCCTGCAGAGGAGGGAGACGCCACGGAGATCTGGTGGGCCCCTTTCCTGCATCAGGGCCGAGCCCTGGAGCCCAGCGGGCAAGACGTGGTGGTCCGGCACACCGGGCTCTACTTCGTCTACAGCCAGGTGAGAGACCCCACCCCACCCCGAGAGGCGGAGGGAGGGAGGAAGATGAGAAGGAAGGAAGGAAGGAAGGGAGGGAGAGAGGGAGGGAAGGAAGGAAGGAAGGAAGGAAGGAAGGAAGGAAGGAAGGAAGGAAAAAGAATAATAGAATAACAGACTCGGAAGGGACCCTGGAGGTCATCTAGTCCAACCCCCTGCTCAGGCAGGAAACCCTATTCCATTTCAGACAAATGGCTGTCCAGTCTCTTCTTAAAAACTTCCAGTGTTGGAGGAGGGAGGGAGGAAGATGAG
>NW_015434050.1:0-1080 GCF_001527695.2 Protobothrops mucrosquamatus | reverse complement strand
TCTCTGCATTCTCTCTCTCTCAGTCTCTGAGTTAAGTCTTTTCTAATTAACCTGAGTATATTTCCACTCCCTCACTTTTCTTTTTTGAATGGGGGAGAGACACAAGATTTTATTAAAAATATGAAAAGGTTGTACAGAGCCTGTCTAGGCAGGCAACTGCATTCCCAGGGCAGGATCTTTGTAAATCTTTAATTTTTTTTATGTTCATGCCTCATGTTTGATTCAGAAACTCAAGGCAGTGCTTCTCTTCCTATTTTTCATTACAATGACATCCAAGGAGCTTATATGGCTAAGGTGGCCTAGCATCTCGATTTCTCTGATACTAGCCCAAACTCTAGCACCGCATCACATTGGCTGACAGGTGAATAAAACACCATGGGCAATAAAACTCTTTGAGACCTGTTTCATTTAAACTTTCCCTACTTATCAGACTTCTGTCAAGTAAACCGTAATCTGTTTTTAATGTATTCTGACATGTGCCTGGTATGCCGGGGGCAATTCTATACACCGATTGATAGAATCCAAGGTCCCTTCCAACATCATCATCATCATCATCATCATCATCATCAAGAAGAAGAAGAAGAAGAAGAAGAAGAAGAAGAAGAAGAAGAAGAAGAAGAAGAAGAAGAAGAAGAAGAAGAAGAAGAAGAAGAAGAAGAAGAAGAAGAATGACAACGAGGCATGCCCTTTATCGATGCAGTGATGTTGATAGGCTCTACATTACAAGTTATTTATTTATAGTCATCCTCTGTCACCTTTTCAATTCCTGAACATGTCCATTTTTAAAAATTTTCAGATCTTTACTTATTTTTTTTGTGTAGCCACATTAATTTTTATTTTTTTGCTCACTTCAATTGTCTACAATTATGTTTTTAATGTCCCTTTCTTTAGGAATCCTTACCCTCAAGTTTCTTTTGCCAAGAAATCTGATATATCCCTATTCTGTTTATTAAAATTCACTTTTTTCAAATATAAGATGAGAATTTGACTATGCTCAACTTTACTTTACTTTAAACTTCCCATATTCAAAGACTTTTTTTCTCAAAATTCTTGCTATTTCTACTTTTTCAATTAAATCTT
>NW_015434049.1:0-1080 GCF_001527695.2 Protobothrops mucrosquamatus | reverse complement strand
CTTTCAGTTGACTTCCAGAAAGGCTGCCTGTAAATTCTATTAAATCTCACATCAGCCCCCACACATTCTTCTAATTCCGGTTTAGCCAAGCTTGGTAGCTCTTTCCTTTTCAGGTTTGTAAAAATGTGTGCAATCTTTTCTTCCATTACTTAACTGTTAATAATTGGAGGAAACTGACCAATTTAAATGGGGTAAGGAGTGCGTTAGCAGTTGCCACAGAAACTGCAATCCAATATAAATATCTTACTGGTCGTCTATTTATCATCTGTTTTCAGGGCAGTTTAAGCTGCTGGAACAAGACCGTGATATTAAGGAGCCAGTGCAGTATTTTAACAGTGTGGAGGAGGTGGCTAAAGCATTTCCTGAACGAGTTTACGTCATGGAGGAAATAACATTCAACGTTAAGGTAGCCCCTAAACAAATGTTTATCCCAAGTTAAATTGTTTATGGTTAAGCCATTTTTTTAACATTGCAATTGAGCAATATATTGTGCAAAAAGTAATTTGGGATTGTTATTTTGTCTTAATCTGTTTATTTTGCTTAATCTGAATTTGAGGGTTATTAATTTTACAAGATATGAAGACCTTTTCAAGGAGGGAATCATCTCCAACCAACAATGTTCTTTTCCTGTGTTCAACTAGAATATTGATTCCAAATTTTAGACAGAGCTTCTTCTGTTGTATACCCCCTTCTTCACCTCTGACCCCTTAGATTTTATTTGGTAAAGGAGCAGCTGTTTCACTCACTCTACACTATGTCTTAGATCAGATAGACAATAGATATAATATCTACTTTTCAACTCAGATGACTGAGAATAATCAATATTTCTAGAACAGCAAAATAATAATGCATAGGGAATCAAACAAAAATAAAATGATGTAAATAGAAACAAAAAGAGCTCCTGTAGGTTTAAGTGCAAAAATCAAATAATGTGAAATAAGACAACTACTCACAAATTCATGGGTGCAGTTTCTACAGAATGTGCCCCTTTCTACTACAAGTCTTGTAGGATGGAATGAACTTGGTACATTTAACAGACTTCAGTGATTTCCATTGAGAGAAAGAGAGAAATATAATTCC
>NW_015434048.1:0-1080 GCF_001527695.2 Protobothrops mucrosquamatus | reverse complement strand
CTATTGCAATTTCAGACAAATGGCTGTCCAACACTGGTCATTCTCCGCTCTACAACTGTTCACTTAGTGACCGTTCAAAGTTGCGACGGCCCCGAAAAGAGCGACTGGTGACCCAGTTCTCACACTTACGACCGTTGCCGCCTCCCACAGGGTCACCTGATCAAAATTCAGACGCTCGGCAACCGCCTCACATGTATGATGGTGGCAGCGTCTCGGGGTGTGTGTTTGTGTGTGTGTCATGCGATCCCCTTTTGCGACCTCCTGTCCAGCAAAGTCAAGCGGGGGGGAATCCGATTCACTTAACGTCCGCGTTGTTAACTGAACAACTGCAGGGATTCCCCTAACAAGCGTGGGAAGACAGGCGGCCAAGCGGGGCAAAACCCACTTAACCGCGGTCTCGTTTGGCAGACATTTTGGGCTCCGCCTTGGTCGTAAGTGGAGGACTACCCGTACTAACGACGGCGGGACCAAATGTGGGCCCGAATTGATGACCTTTTGGAAGAACTGGGCAAGTGAAGGAGCTCCTTTGCAAAAAGGGGTCTTGTGACCCGGGTCGGAGGTTCTGAAGACCCCGTTTCCCCAGGTTTCTCCGTCGTGCCGACCCGGCCCCCCTCCTGGCCCGCCCAGCCCACCGGGATACCCACCTGCCTTGCTACAGTCCACCGTGAAGGTGTTCTTCTGCCCCACGAAGGCCTTGGTGAGGCCAGGGCCCCGGGCGACCACCTTGCTGGCATCCGAGGAGAACTTGGGCAGGGCGCTGTAGCTGCCCCCCACTGAGGAGGTGGCCTTGGTGACCGTCTCCACCAGCACTGTGGACGTCTCGTGCAGGCTGTGCCCGCCGGACAGGCGAGGACCTGGCGGGGCGGAGAGAAGGGAGGGGGGAACCGTCACCCGTGGCTGTCTTCACAGGGGGGGCTCTCCAGGTGAGTCCTGCAGCCTCCCACCCACCCACCCTCGGACAGCAGCTGGAGAATCCAGGGCAGGGGCAGGCAACCTTGGCTCTTTTATGACTCGTGGACTTCAACTCCCAGAATTCCTCAGCCAGCCTCCATTTTGTGTGTTAGATTTAAGAAAGATAGG
>NW_015434047.1:0-1080 GCF_001527695.2 Protobothrops mucrosquamatus | reverse complement strand
TCTTCTTCTTCTTCTTCTTCTTCTTCTTCTTCCTCCTCCTCCTCCTCCTCCTCCCCCCCCACAATCTTCATTCCCTTCTAGTACTGAAGATGTTACCTAGCCAGGTAATGAAATGTCTGCAAGAAAACCACCAAACTCAGAGAGCACCAAGGACCCCACAGTCCTTTCTTCTTCCTCCTCCTCCTCCTCCTCCTCCTCCTCCTCCTCCTCCTGCTCCTCCCCCTCCCACAATCTTCATTCCCTTCTAGCACTGAAGATGTTACCTAGTCAGGTAATGAAATGTCTGCAAGAAAACCACCCAGCTCAGAAAGCACCAGGGACCCCTCATTTCAACCCTGAGCTGCGAATATTCTCCTTTATCAATAAAGTGGGTTACTCACAAAAGAGGCTACCAGGTGCCTCCTGAACTTTGACTACCCTGCACAAACCGGGCGTTTTACCGGGTACGCCTGGTACGCCAGTTGCGGCCTTTTCTGGACCGGGATGCTTTGCGCACAGTCACCCATGCTCTTGTTACCTCCCGCCTGGACTACTGTAATGCTCTCTACATGGGGCTCCCCTTGAGGAGCACTCGGAGGCTCCAGTTAGTCCAGAATGCGGCCGCGCGGGCGGTGATGGGAGGGACTCGTCGCTCCCATGTAACGCTGCTGCTGCGCGAGCTGCACTGGCTGCCTGTGGCCTTCAGAGTGCACTTCAAGGTGTTGATTATCACCTTTAAAGCGCGCCATGGCATCGGACCTGGTTACCTCCGAGACCGCCTTCTGCCACAGATCACCTCCCACCGGCCGATACGCTCCCACAGAGAGGCCCTCATCAGGGTGCCGTCAGCCAGACAGTGTCGGCTGGCGACCCCCAGGGGGATGGCCTTCTCTGTCGGAGCACCCACCCTCTGGAACGAGCTGCCCCCAGAGATCCGGGTGATTCCGGATCTCCCCTCCTTCCGCCGCGCCCTCAAGACCTGGCTGTTTCAGCAGGCAGGACTGGCCTAGGGGTAATTTTAAATTGGTTTTAATTAAATTTTAAATTTTATAGTGCGGCCGATTCGAATATTTATTTTTAATTTATCTTAGATTTGTATTT
>NW_015434046.1:0-1080 GCF_001527695.2 Protobothrops mucrosquamatus | reverse complement strand
CTGCTGCCTGTGGATGGCTCTAGTTTGAGCTGATACAGGCAAAAGATTTCTTTCTCCCATATTTGGGTCGACAGGGTGCATCAAAAAGCACTCAAGGTAATTCTCCTCCCCTGTCTCTTCCCTCCCTGACACAGCTGACAAAGTGAGAAAGAGCCTGTGGCCTAGAGGTTAACACAGCTGCTTAACATGCAGGCAGCCCGAGTTTGGTGCACCCTGGGAGAAAGGAATCTCAGAAGGGTATGTCTGGTTGAAAAAAACTAAAAAGTTTGAAATGGCTATTTCAGTTCTCCCTTAATTCTTTGTTAGCAATCCAAATTTTGACAAACACATATGATGTCGCAGTTGTGACTGCTGCCTGTGGATAGCTCTAGTTTGAGGTGATACAGGCAAAAGATTCCTTTCTCCCATATTTGGGCCGACAGGGTGCACCAAACTCAAGATAATTCTTCTCCCCTGTCTCATAGCTGACAAAGTGAGAAAGAGCCTGTGGCCTAGAGGTTAATACATCTGCCTAACATGCAGACAGCCCAGGTTCGAATCTCAGAAGGGCATGTCTGGTTGAAAAGAACTAAAAAGTTTGAAATGGCTATTCCAGTTCTCCCTTAATTCTTTGTTAGCAATCCAAATTTTGACATATATATATATATATATATATATATATATATATATATGTTTTCTGAGGTTTTCGCGGGTGTTTGTATGTAGGTCTTTGGTCATTCGGGTTCTCTCCCGCGTAAGATTGGAAGTATCCTGGCGACGTTTCGACGAAGTCACAGAGGCTGGAAGCAGGAAGCTGAAGACACCAGCCTGAAGATGACGAATGTGACTTCGTCGAAACGTCGCCAGGATACTTCCAATTTATATATATATGTATATATATTAAAATTACACTAAAAATGGTCGAGTGATTCCTGGGTATATACATGTTAAAAGCTGTACAACGACACTAGAACACCAGGAAGAGTTAAAACCAAAAAGTTTTAATAAATATTTAAAAACCTAGCTTTCGTTGAATATCTATCAACGTCATCAGGGTGTATGTTGGTTAGTGGGAGGGCCCCTTTATAGATGAAGTAATGT
>NW_015434045.1:0-1080 GCF_001527695.2 Protobothrops mucrosquamatus | reverse complement strand
CGTGTGGGGGAGGCTTCTTATAGAGCAGCGGTTCTCAACCTATGGGTCGCGACCCCATTTGGGGTCGATCGACCATTTCACGGGGGTCGCCAAGCAAGGCTGTCCGCCATTTTTTTCCCCTTTTCTGGCGGGTGCCTTACTTCCCTTGAGGTGGGCCAGATGGTGGTCGGCCTGCTCCGTCTCTGCCGCTTGCCAGCTATGCCTCGGCCGGCGCAGGGGGCGGAACCACACATGCGCGGCGCTCCCGGGCAGGGAAAGTCCTCGACTTACGACCGGTTGGGTAGTCCTCGACTTATGACCGGTTTAGTCCTCGACTTACGACCGGTTTAGTCCTCGACTTACGACCGGTTGGGGGTCGCGGCATTAAAAAGGTTGAGAACCACTGTTATAGAGAGCTTAATGTCTAGCTTCACTGCTGTCTGGTACCACTCCTGTAGTCGATCAGGTACTTCTCAGTAGATGCAGGCCTGAGAGAGGTGATCGTCTAATCCCTCGACAAAGTATTGGATCAGGGATTGTTCGGACCACCCCTCTGTTCGGCCTGCTATCTTGCAGAACTCTCGCACGTACTCCAGGGCAGGCCTCCCGGCTTGTTTTTGTAGCGCTACCTCTTCAGAGGCCGCCAATGCCCAGGCCCTCCCGGCCACAACCCCCCTTGTCCAGCCTTGCGGTAATGTTCTTTAGAGATCGGTGAGATGTCTTACAACGGAACTCAGGCAGCATTGATGGGTGGCAGGCTCTTCTTGCTGAAGCAGGACTTTCAGGCACGAACTTAACCGGTCACAATGGTTGATGCCCCGAAGATGTATGTAACAGCTCAGGGCTGCTTTAGCAGCAGGAGTAACAAACCCCTGAGCAATCGTTCAGAGTCCGATGAAATGTGGGGGGGGTAAACCCTGGCTCCAGATGGTAATAATAACAATGACGGCCAGTATGTTATGGCAATGGCTCATCCCCCAGGGCAACTCCCCCCACAATGTCCCAGCACCTATGTCAGCAGCGATGGCCACAGTCCAGATGCCTCCAAAGTCCACAACAACAGTAGGCAGCAACAGTTGGCACCACCAGTCTCTCTCCTTT
>NW_015434044.1:0-1080 GCF_001527695.2 Protobothrops mucrosquamatus | reverse complement strand
CTGTTTATTTCACTAGACCGTTTGCTGATGAGCCAAAACTTATCAAATGCAAAATTAAAGGATCAAATATAATAAAAATGGGTGAAAAGCTGCAAGATGAAATTGGTATGTATGTGTAACTCTTAACACTTTTAATTGACACCATGATAGTACCATGGCAATCTTCAGCAGCTTTATATATTCACCAGCTGCAGCCCTGCTACTTTTATTTACTTAGTCAGCTCTCAGGAGAGATTTGAGTTCGAATATGTCCCTGTTGTGCAAAGTAAATCTACATTTACATTTGGCCCACATTCAGATTTGATTCAATGCTGTTAGATTTGCATTAATGGCATGATGGGTAAGATTCTAGACTTCTGTTACGTTTAGACTATGAGATAGAATATTACATTGTAATTTTGTTTGCATAGACTGAAGCATTAAGCCCATTTCAGATCTTGAATAAGCATTAAATCAAACTACTGTTGTATTTGGCATCAAGGAGGACTTAAGTTTTATGTAGAATGTAGTTTGCAATATCATATTATAAATATGGTAATATTTTAATCTGTTTTGTAACTCTAATGTGTTCTACAGTATATTCATAACTTGTACTTTTTTTATATAAAAGAGGTAATGATTACAGATCAGCATGGAAATCAGATTGAGTCCCTGACATCATCTTGTATGGCTGACTTGAAGATTTCTGGGAATGGTCTGGATAAATCATATTTGAAAACTTTTTGGCAGGTATTTTTAATGCCCCACATTATATAGCATTTATATCCATTAAAATATTTTTTTGTTTTAAAGAAGTAGGGAGAGGAGTTTATATCACTATCCCTAAAGCAGCTTACAATTAATTCTTGACCTACAATCATTCATTTAGTAGCCATTCTAAGTAATAATAATAATAATAATAATAATAATAATAATAATAATAATAATAATAATAAAGTTGGAAGGGACCTTGGAGGTCATCGAGTCCAACCCCCTGCCCAGGCAGGAACCCTACACCATTTCAGACAAACGGCTGTCCAGTCTCTTCTTAAAAACTTCCAGTGTTGGAGCATTCACCACTTCTGGAGGCAGGTTGTTCCA
>NW_015434043.1:0-1080 GCF_001527695.2 Protobothrops mucrosquamatus | reverse complement strand
ACACACACACACACACACACACACACACACTGGGACACTGCGACCGTCATAAATTGGAGTCCGTTTGCCCAAGCGTCCGCATGTTGATCACGTGACCCTGGGGAGGCTGCAACGGCCGTTAAGTGTGAAAAACGGGTCACGACTGCCGTCGTAACTTCACACAGTCGCTAAACGAAACGTCGTAAGTTAATAATAATAAATAATAAAAGTTGGAAGGGACCTTGGAGGTCATCTAGTCCAACCCCCTGCTCGGGCAGGATTAAACTGTCTCCTTGGGGTGGGGTGGGATGGGGTGGGGGTATACAAACCGAGGATGGACTCTGAGCTTCTGCTGCTTCTTGTGGCCTGGAGTTCCAGAAGGTGGACTGGCTGCTGAAAATCCCTCTCTTTTTCCTCATAGTTTTTTTTTTGGGGGGGGTGTCTCTTAGCTGCTGGGGGGGGGAGCATGGGGGGGTGGAGGGGTCTCCATCAGCTTCTTCCTGCCTTTCTCTGCAATTTGGAGTTCCTTCTGCACTTCTTTCTCTTCGGTTGCTCTGACATCCTCAAGACGGGCCCTGGAGCTGCTCCCGGCCTCCTCTTCCGGCTGACAGGCCTTCCTTTCTGAGGGCAACAGGCCGGTTCTGCTTCAGCGCCCGCCTGTGTGGAGAGGTGTCACACGTCACAAACTGCAGGCTTTTTTAGTGAGCTCTCCCTTCCTTCACAATTCCCCTTTTGTCCTCTTCCACTAGTTTCCTTCCTTTCTTCCCTCCCTCCCTCCTTTCTTCCTTCTTCTTTCCCTCCCACTCTCCTTCCTTCTTTCCTTTGATCCTTCCGTCCCTCCCACCTTCCTCCCACTTTTTCTTACTTCCTTCTCTCTTCCTCGCTCCCTCCCTTCTTCGCTCCCTCCCTCCCTCTTCCTTCCCTTCTCCCTTCCTCTTTTTCTCCCTTCCTTTCTTCCTTTTCTTCCTTCCTCCCTCCCTCCTCCCCTTTCTTCTTTCCTTCCTTCCTTCCTTCCTCCCTCCCTCCCACCTCCTTCCTTTCTTCCTTCCCTCCCTCCTTCCCTCCCTCCCACTCTCCTTCCTTCTTTCCTTTGATCCTTCC
>NW_015434042.1:0-1080 GCF_001527695.2 Protobothrops mucrosquamatus | reverse complement strand
ACACCATTTACAAATCCAGATGAATTATCATTCTATTTTAGCTGCCTGAGCTAGAAAGGAAGTTTTGTTTCCCAGCAGAATTTTGGACATGTTTTATAATAGGGTCTCTTCAAGTTATGAATTGGTGAGCTTTCTTCTTTCTTTGATATCAGCTGAAGGAATGGAACTGAAACAGTCTTGGGGTGTGGGGATGGGAAAAGCTTTTCTCTAGATCACGGGTGTCAAACTCGCCATGTCACATGATGTGTCGTGACATATTGTGACTTTTTTTGCATTGCCGGAGCTGGGGTGGGCACGGCCTCCACATGATGCAACCAGCTCAAGGGCCAGCAGTTTGACACCCCTGCTCTAGACAAATTGGAGATTCTTTTGTGTTTAAATACCATATTTTAATGAGATCTATTCCTGTCCCAGTGTTAGGCGAATAAAAAATAAGAAAGGTTGTGTAATTAGAACTATTAATATTAGGAATAAACTTTCTAATGTCTTCTAGTTTTGCAATATTAAATACCATTTTATTATGAAACAGAACTGTTGTTACACATTGTTTTTCTTTTGTGAACCAAAATAGGTAAGACAAGGTAAGATTGCTTTGTAAAATTCAGGAATCAAGGAAGACACTTTGTACTGGGATCCTGGAACTGGGAAGAGGGTTCTATTTTCCTCTTGAAAATTCCCCTTCAAATTGTTTTCCTCATCAGAAAAAAAGATGAAAAAGAGCCTAAGAGTTTGTGCAATTTTTTCCTCTAAGAGGGCAGATAATTATTTTTAATGCAAGGTGAGAGTGAGATGGGTACACTTAAATTTCATAAACCAAGCAACTAATGCACATCCTTCTGTGGTGTTCTTTAAGATGGATTGGACATAAGTTTCTCACAATTACGCACACGCTATTTACAAGCTTGTGGGTGCTCCGGTCCTCAGGCTCCTACTCGGCCTCCAGGAGATCCAGACCCTCCGGCCCGGGACTACCGGCTGTTGTTATGTAACGCCAGGTCCGTGGTAAATAAGGCCCCCCTCATCCAAGACCTTATCCTAGAGGGGGGTGCGGACCTGGCGGGTATTACTGAGACCTGGCTG
>NW_015434041.1:0-1080 GCF_001527695.2 Protobothrops mucrosquamatus | reverse complement strand
TCCTTTTCCTCCCTCCCTCCCTCCCTCCCTCCCTCCCTCCCTTCCTTATTCCTACTTCTCTTCATCTTCTCTCCCCTTCTTTTCCTTCCTTCCTTCCTCCTCTCTTCTCCTTCCCTTCTTCCCTTCACCATGGATGCATCAGATGGGAAGATGTCACCTACAATATGGAGGCAACAGGAAACGGCCCCTGTCAATGGAAACCACATGATGTCAAAGACCAGTTACATAAGAAGCAGGGGGAAAGAAGCAGGAGGATGCACCAATGGGATGCTAGGGTGAACACCAGGCCATCCCTGGGGCCGAAGTAGAGGAATGGGTGAAATCCCAAACTAAGGAGAAACTTCCTGACAGTGAGAACAATTAACCAGTGGAACAATCTGCCTCCAGAAGCGGTGAATGCTCCAACACTGGAGGTTTTTAAGAAGAGACTGGACAGCCATTTGTCCGAAATGGTATACGGTTTCCTGCCTGAGCAGGGGGTTGGACTAGATGACCTCCAAGGTCCCTTCCAACTTTACTATTATTATTATTATTATTATTATTATTATTATTATTATTATTATTATTATTATTATTATTAAGATGGCTTTCTTTCCAGGCCGTTTAGCAAAGACAAGCATTTTAAAGCAGCATTGAGGAAAAGCCCGGGAAGCAATTTAGTAATTTATTAATGAATATATGATTGGATTCCTATTGCCTTTCTTCTTGTATAACAGTTAAGGTGATATACAATCATTTTTTCTAAAAAAAAAAAAAAAAAAAGAAAGATACAAAAATAGAAATCCCAATAGTAAAATCAGTACATTAAAATCAAAATTATAATCCATACCATTACAATCAATTAGCAGCGTTTATAGCTCATTCCATCTCTGGAAGTTGTTATTCATGCAAACAAGACTGTAAAGCCAAGTCAAATAAATAATGAATGACTCTAAAATAGTTATATACATCCTAATCTCTCCTGTTCTTTGCATACAGCTCAAATGGCAGCATTGCCTGTAGTAAAAATTAATAAGAATCTGTAAATTTGCCCAGATACCGACTGCTAGAATATGGTCACAGACCAGTTCTCAGTTGTGC
>NW_015434040.1:0-1080 GCF_001527695.2 Protobothrops mucrosquamatus | reverse complement strand
GCGCGCCCGTTCTTTTCGTAGCCATTTTTGGAAGATAAGAAGAAGGAGAGGGAAAGATAAATTTTCCCTTTCTTCAGATCGGCAGTCAGTTATAATGTTTCAAACCCTCTCTGCTCTCTATTCCTCCTTTAAAAGAGAGGTTAAAAAGCCAAGAATTTCTTGCAACAATTTATCACAGTCTATTACAGTCTCATAGCCCGTCAAATACAAGCTGTTAGAAACGAAAGTTATTTCCAGCGGAGCGGAAAAGCCTCCATGGCCATTTTTTCCCAATAACTTTCACTGCACTTTGGAAAAGAAGTTGAATAATTTCTGGATTAAAGTTCCAATTAATCCCTGTCAAATCCTCCTGGTCCGTTCTGTCTTTTATAAGGTCTCTATACTCACAAATCTTCAAGCATCAGAGGTGGAGACAGCGTCTTGTTTGTCCAGCTGGACAAAGGCATCTTGAAACGCGGAGAAAGTCCGGGCTCCGAAGGAGTTTTCACCTTCACCCCACAGATTAATTACTGGGGCTGGGGAACTCAACTTCTATCCAGACGGCTCCCTTCGTCTCTTTTGCCCAGAGACAAAGTTTCAAGCCGAAAAACAGCTGATGCACGCTGTTTCTCCAGGCTTTTACGTGTTTCAGAGCAGACAGCTGTAAATCAACTGTCTTCAACGAAGTCTTAACCACCGGAAGTGCTAAGCCTGTCTTCTGAAGTGTTGGCTATTCCTGCCAGCTTGGTGTCGTCTGCAAATTTGATGATTTCCCCATCTATCCCCTCATCCAAATCGTTGATGAAGATGTTGAAGGGCACTGGGCCCAGAACAGAGCCTTGGGGCACCCCACTACACACTTCCTTCCATGTAGATGCGGTTCCATTGAGGACCACATGCTAAGTACGGCCGGTCAGCCAGCTACGGATCCATCTGGTGGTGATGCTGTCTAACCCACATTTTTCTATCTTATCAAGTAGTAGGTTGTGATCTACTTTATCAAATGCCTTACTGAAGTCCAAGTAAATTATATCCACAGCATTCCTCTGATCCACTAATTTTGTCACTTGGTCAAAGAATGCAATAAGATTTGTCTGGCAT
>NW_015434039.1:0-1080 GCF_001527695.2 Protobothrops mucrosquamatus | reverse complement strand
GAGGGCTTCTGAAAAAACCTGCCTTGTTAGTGCTTGACCAGTTTAGAGCACATATTAGTGAAAAAACAAAAAAGTGCTTTAAAGAAGTGAAGACTCATCTAGCCGTAATTCCTGGAGGTCTTACCAGCCAGTTGCAACCTCTCGACGTTTCCATCAACAAACCGTTTAAGGTCTTTATGCGAGAAGAGTGGAACAAATGATGGTTGCTGATAATCATGATCTGACACCTTCTGGACGAATGAAGAGGCCCACTATCACTCAAGTTTGTGAATGGGTGAAAACATCGTGGCACTCAGTAAAGGATGAAATCGTCGTACGGTCGTTCAAAAAATGTGGCATTAGCAATGCTTTAGATCAGTGGTTCTCAACCTTTTTAATGCCGCGACCCCAACCGGTCGTAAGTCGAGGACTAAACTGGTCGTAAGTCAAGGACTAAACCGGTCGTAAGTCAAGGACTAAACCGGTCGTAAGTCGAGGACTACCCAACCGGTCGTAAGTTGAGGACTTTCCCTGCCCGGGAGCACCGCACATGCGTGGTTCCGCCCCCTGCGCCGGCCGAGGCATAGCTGGCAAGTGGCAGAGACGGAGCAGGCCGACCACCAGCTGGCCCAGCCCAAGGGAGGTAAGGCACCCGCCGGAAAAGGGGGAAAAAATGGCGGACAAAAAAAATGGCGGACAGCCTTGCTTGGCGACCCCCGTGAAATGGTCGATCGACCCCAAATGGGGTCCCGACCCACAGGTTGAGAACCACTGCTTTAGATGGAACTGAAGATGATATTGTATATCAAGATAGCGAAGAAAGTGATGTCAGTGATTGTGAGCAACTGAGCTTCCTAAATTCTGACTCTAGCGATGACGAGTTCTTGGGGTTCACAGAAAATTACAGTTGCAAGAAAAAGTATGTGAACCCCTTGGGATAACGCGGAGTTTTGCATGAATTGGTCATAAAATGTGCTCTGAACGTCATCTAAGTCACAACAATAGAAAAACACAGTCTGCTGAAAATAATAATACACAAACATTACATGTTGCCATGGTTTAATTGAACATAACATGTAAACATTCACAGCGCAGGGAGGA
>NW_015434038.1:0-1080 GCF_001527695.2 Protobothrops mucrosquamatus | reverse complement strand
ATATAGCATCTATATATCTCCACCCCAGTGAAGTAAGCAATGCTGCCAATGCATGTGACTCTGGGGCTACTTAGCACCCAGTAAGCCCTCCTCCCACCTTTTAATTAATTTTCACACTGACATTTAATCACCCTTGCATCTTTTAAAATTGTATATATACTGTTATGTTTTTAACATTTTACTTGTACACTGCCCAGACCCCCTATTTAAAGGAAACGGACAGTTTTTAAAAAATGATAAAGAAACTATCTTGGTGTCTGGAGGCTTTAGTGGTCTGGATGGTGAACAGGCTTTGACTGAATCTGGCAAAACTTAGTGGCTTTGGGTTTAAGGGCCCCCTGGATCTAGGAATTTGCCATATTTGGCTCTGGATCGGTTGCACTTCCCCAAACAGACCCAGTGCATAATCTAGGGGTCTTCTGGATTCACAACTCCTGCTCAAAGATGCTGGTGATAATCTATATTGGCATGGGGGCAGGTTATGTGAGAGACTGCCTCTCCTCTGTGACATCTACCTGTCCGATCAGATCCAACAGAAGCAGTTTTGTGGGTTCTGCCCACTAGAGAGTGCCATCTGGTGGGACCCAGGAGGAGGGCCTTTTCTGTTGCTGCTCCCGCCCTAAGGAACATCATTCCCCTGAGGTCAGCCTGGCCCTGACCTTGATGGCCTTCCGGAAGTGCCATCTGGCCTGGGGAATCAGAGAGTGGTGTGGAGCGAGGACTTCCGGTGGCAGGCGATTTCGCTGGTCGCAGCTGTTTGCTGCCTCCCGCCTGTTTTGCGTAAAAGCCGGTTTGACAGCCAGCATCTGCTGTCAAACGGCTTGATACCTTTCCCCTGGGCATAAGGGGATCGGTGAGCTGCCCGGGGTAGGAGTTGAGTCCCCGAGTCGTCCTATATGGACGATGTAGGCGAGAACTCCTCCGGAGCCCTGAGGATTCTCCGCGATCCAGGACGCCTTCGCTTCGGCGAAGCAAGAAACCGCCGCCGCCGCTGCAACTTGAAGTTAACTTGTGAGTTTACTTGTAAGCAGACGAACCAACTTTGGAAGCTTGCTTTTTATTTTGGACTCTACTTTAACT
>NW_015434037.1:0-1080 GCF_001527695.2 Protobothrops mucrosquamatus | reverse complement strand
AGAATCAAAGCAGGGAAAGGCGCAGGCTGACTCTTCAGCTGGCCCCTTCCTCACTTTCCTCAGAGGGCAGAACAGAAGCTGCCCAGAACAGCGTAAGAAGCAGCAGCTCAAAAATAGCCTTTATTCAACATTAAACAAAAGAAGAAAGTCACGAACAACTTTGCAGCTTGCATTCCATACAAAAGCAAAGTGGACAGTTGTTCTCCCCGAACATCCGCGTGAGCTTCAAAAGCCTCGCAAAGGACGCCCACTTTGTGTTATTTCCGTGCTGGTGCCAGGCGGTCAGACGGGCATACTCAGCCCGTAGCCTCCCTTAAGGTGGGCTTGGGGAGGGGGTGGAGCAGGAGCCCGGAGTCCGGGGCCGGATGGCAGGCGTTGGCCATGACATGTTCGTGCCAAGCAGGCCCTGGGAGGGCACGGATGCCCCCCTCACCAGGATTCTTGAGATGACCCAGCCGGTCTCCTCTTCCACCCAGAGGAATTATTTGGGGAGGGGGCTCAGAAGGAGGGGGCACCAAATGGGCCAAGAAGCTGCTTGGATGCAGAGGGTGCCCTAAGCTCTCTCCAGCATCCTATGGGGAAGGATGGGGCCTGCCCCCCTCCCGCTCTGGAGCCCTGCGGCGGGGGGGGTGTCAGAAAGGGGCTCCCTCCCTTGCAACGGAGGGGGGAGGGTCTCATGCCTGTTTTTATCTGGGTGGGCCTGGGTTGGGGGGAAAGCCCTAGAGCCCCCCAAGGTGGCTGGCCTAGGGCGGGGGCAGGGGAGGGGGAGAAGCAGCAGCCCGGTCGGAAGCGGGCGAGACCCCTCGGGGCCGACGGGCAGAGAGCTCCCTGCTCAGCCTGGGGGCTCCCGGCGCCCCCCTCTGGCCCTCCCGGCCCCGCCGCCCCCCGCCCGGGGTCTCGGCTGCAGGCGGCGCCGGCAGAAGCGCCCGGGCTGGTTCCCATGGCAACGGGGAGCGTGCAGCCTGCCTGGCTACGGCGCGAGCGGGCGAAGGGACGGGCCGCCTCCCGGCAGATGGAGGAGGAGGAGGAGGAGGCGGCGGCGTCGCGCTCCGGCCCCCGCCCCAGCCGAGCCCCCCGGGC
>NW_015434036.1:0-1080 GCF_001527695.2 Protobothrops mucrosquamatus | reverse complement strand
ATTCACTTACTTCAGTGATTCACTCAACAACTGTGGTGAGAATGGTCATTGGTCATGGAGCAAATTCACTTATCTCTGTCAGCAACAGAAATGTTGGGCTCAATTGTAGTTGTACATCAAAGACTACCTGTGTTATCATTTATTTATTAAACTTATATGCTCTCCATCTATAGGTGGTTTGTAATTGTAAAAAGAACTTTTTTTTCTTTTGAATATGACATGAACACAAGCTACTAAACTCAAAGAAGTGTTTGTGTGTGTGTGGTGGTGGTGGTGGTGTCCTTGTTGTTTCTTGAGTTTGGTTGTTTTCCTGTAGACATTTCATTACCCAAACTAAGTAACATCATTTATTTATCATTTACCTTATGATTTATCATGAAGTGTTGTATTTTATGAGTTTAAGATGAGACAAATTCCTTGTGTGTCCAACCACACTTGGCCAATAAAGAGTTCTATTCTATTCTATTCTATTCTATTCTATTCTATTCTATTCTATTCTATTCTATTCTAATCTAATCTAATCTAATCTAAGCTTGTTTTGAGAACAGGATTGAAAGATGGCATGCAGGAAAAGCTGAGTGAGGAAATGGTGACTGATCTGGATATGGTTTTGGCGTATGACCCTGAAGAAATTTCAAGAGAAAAAAATTATAGAGTTAATTTAGGGGTCGCTCGTCAGAGAAATCTATTTAGAGATGTTACTATTTACTTTTCCAGAAGATTTTGTTAGCATCGACGGGTGGAAGAATTACCAGAAAAAGTTGAAGGGATGGAAGATGGACTCGCAAAAGAGGAAACTGTGGAAGTCATGAAGTTTGTTTTGAGAACAGGATTGAAATATGGTATGCAGGAAAAGCTGAGAGAAGAGATTGTGATAGATCTGGTTATGGTTTTGGTGTACGACCCTGAAGAAATTTCAAGAGAGAAAAATTTATAGAGTTAATTTAGGGGTCGCACGTCAGAGAAATCTACCTAGAGATGTTGTTATTTACTTCTCAGAAGATTTTGTTATAATGTGTATGCAGCAAAAAGGATTTAATTTACAATACATTTGTCTGTTTTAGAAGTTTTATATTTTTA
>NW_015434035.1:0-1080 GCF_001527695.2 Protobothrops mucrosquamatus | reverse complement strand
AAATCTCCCCGAACACTCTCGGATGGAGGCGCCATTCCGAGTGGTCTATGGTGGCCCTGCTCAACCTGTCGGCTTGAGTGTTTTCCTTCCCCGAAATGTGGTCGGCCTTGATGGAGGCCAGGTTGTGTTCTGCCCAGGATCCCAGCAACAGTGACTCGGTCAATAGAGCCCGTGAACGGGTGCCCCCCTGCCTGTTCACGTGAGCCTTGGCAGTTACGTTGTCCGTGAGGACAAGGACGTGTCGCTTCCTTACCAGAGCATGAAAATGTCGGAGAGCTAAATGAATGGCCCGCAACTCCAACCAGTTGATGTCGTGCCGAAGGTCCGAATGGGACCAACGACCCTGTGCCCACTGCAAACGAAGGTGTGCACCCCAGCCAAACAGGCTGGCGTCGGTCGTCAGCAGTGTCCGGCCCGGTTCTTTGAACAGCGACCCCTTGAGGGTGGCTGGCGACAGCCACCATCCGAGGGACCGTACTACCTGAGGGGGGAGTCTCACCCTTTGATTGGAGGCACTGAGGTTCTGCCTCTGAAAGGGCAACAGGAACCGCTGTAGTTCCCTGGAGTGGAGTGTGGACCACGGAACAATGGCTATGGTCGATATCATTTGACCCAATAATTTGGAGAGAGTGAGCAAGGACGCTGTGCGCCCCCTGCGTACCTGGAGGACTGAGTTCCTCAGGTTGTCCCGGCATTCCTGAGATAAGTACACCTTGCATTGCAAAGTGTCTATTATGGCTCCCAGGTGCAACAGTTTTGTCGTGGGGATCATGTGACTCTTGAGGAAGTTTACCGAGAACCCATGGTCCTGGAGCACGCTCACTACCGATGTTAGATCCGCCTTGGCGGACTGGATGGAAGATGACTGGATCAGGATGTCGTCCAAGTAACATTGGACCCTGACCGGAACCATCCGTAGGTGAGCTGCCAGGACCGCTAGGATCTTGGTAAACACCCTGGGAGCCGATGAAAGGCCAAAAGGAAGGGCCCTGTATTGGTAATGTTGACCTTTGTAAGCAAACCTTAGAAACCGGCGGTGGGCGAGAGAGATGGGGATGTGAAGATACGCTTCCGTGAGAT
>NW_015434034.1:0-1080 GCF_001527695.2 Protobothrops mucrosquamatus | reverse complement strand
TAATTAGTGTATGAGCCAGTACGTCATCGATCAGTCAAGTGCTACGCTCGCGTCAAGACTGGGCATAGGTCCAAGGACAGGGCGTGACAACTTTGGCTGACTTGATCTGATTGGGCAGGAATACAGTCACAACCCACGGGTGGATCCTCCATCTCCGTGCTGAGAAAAGGCGTTCAGGTAAGACAACGCCCCTTTTCTGCTTTTTTTTTCAGAGGAGGCAATCGATAAATCTCATTCTTTGAACGTGGAAGTGGGGCAACAGACCTAGACCTAGTGTTTGAGGCTGTATGTATGCAGTACTCCTACCATATATTATTCCAATGCTACTAGTGTTTTAATAAAAGAGGCCTCCTACCATGCTGCTGGCTTACCACATATCAGTATCCTTCCCTTTATCTGGTACAGGACATTGTCAGCAGTATGGGCAAAAGGCACTCCCAGGAGTCCTTGGGCACTTCCAGCTAAGTTTTTCCTTCCCTAAGTAACTAAAGCAAAATGGAAACTGAATTCAGTGGGCATAAGTGTTACATATCTAGTACCATAGTGCCTCTGGCATGAGGTAGCTTCCTTCTGTAGACTTCCAGTTCACAAGCAACAACTAACCCAAATACTTTTTGCAGAGATTGCTTGCATGATGAAACAGCAACTTAATGTGTGACAGTACTTTTAAATCCACAGCTAACATTAATCAAGCTGCAAAAAAAAAGAGAGAGATTCTGTCTTTTGAGGAACAGTGGCATGTAACTCTGCCAGGGTTCCATTCACTGCACCTGCACCAAGAACAATCAGCACTGGGTGCTTCAATACCTATGGAAAGTCCAGGATGAACTGTGCTAAATATTGCAGCAAGAATAGAATAGGTCTGCCATAATTTAGAATTATGTGTCTTTTTTACTAGGAAAATCGTCCATTTGGTATTCTTCCCCCCCCCCCCCATCGTTATCCTGGATTGTAGCTAAAGAAAGGCTCAACTCAGTCTCATTTAGGGGGCTTCCTTCACTTTCTTTCTCTTTGTTTTTTATGCTTCACAATACATTTAGGAGGCAAAACACATACAATTGTGCTTAATTGGATTATCTT
>NW_015434033.1:0-1080 GCF_001527695.2 Protobothrops mucrosquamatus | reverse complement strand
GTGTGTGTGTGCACGTGCGCGTGGGATAATCTAGCATTCTGACACAAGTCAACATTTCGTGTCTGGACTTTCTTTGTTTTTTCCTTGAAGACATTTCCCTTCTCATCCAAGAAGCTTCATCTAATCAGGCATCATACTTTTTTGAGTCCTGGTGTCCAACCCAGATTTGATCTTGCAAAAAAAGTCCAGTTGCTTTTTTGGGGGGGGGGGAAGCACCTTTGAGAAAAGCATGACCTGGATGACTGAGAATCTCCATAAACATCCAAAATTTTGTAGTTTCCTAAGCAATCATTACTCCTATATTTAAGACAGTGCAGGGGCATATTAAGAGTTCTTTAACCCGCTACTTAACAGAGTTTGGGATGTTTTACGCCACCTCCTCCTTTCTCTTCCTGCAGGACAAAGTGGCCTTGGGAAGTCCACCATGGTCAACACCCTCTTTAAATCCAAGATCAGTCGGAAATCAGCCTGTTCCGGGTACGAGGAGCGTATTCCCAAAACTGTGCAGCTACTCTCGGTCACCCATAGTAAGTAATGTGAAAAACCTGGCTTCTTGCTTCTGTTTCGCAGAGAAAGTCTTTTTGCCTCTCCCTTTTGGCCATCTTCATTCCAGTAGATCCATCACACGTCTGGAAAAACCACCATATGGGTTTTATATGTTCTTCTTCATTCATCTCACTTCAAGGTCCCAAAGGAATATGATTGTGTTTTCCCTTTTGTGTTCTGGCTATAGAGACAGACATTTCATTCTTCCGGTCTTTAGTTCCTGTCTTAAACTAGCATTGCAAATTATACGACAAGTTTCCGGGTAGAAAGGAGTTGTGTTTGTAAGGAAGTTGCTCAGTAGAGGACTGCTTGGCTGGATTTTGAAACTATGCTAGATAAGTTTAAAATAGAGTTGGGAAATCTTGGGTGCTCTCCGAGCTTGGTGGTTTCTCTGCAAACGTTTCGTGACCCAACTAGGTAATATCATCAGTGGAAGGGAATGGAGTTTACAGAGTGGAGAAGAAAGAGAATGAGAGGAGGAGGAGGAGGATTGTGGGGTCCTTGATGCTCTCTGAGCTTGGTGGTTTTCTCGCC
>NW_015434032.1:0-1080 GCF_001527695.2 Protobothrops mucrosquamatus | reverse complement strand
AGGATTGGCCAGCCGGGACCTGTCACAAGATCTAGGAGCCGTGCGCAGACATGACTGTAGTTATAAGCAAGCTCTCCCAGCATCCTGATTATACCCTGACGATGATGGCAGTTTTAGGCCATCGAAAGCTAGGTTTTATTCATTAAAACTATATTGTTTTATACTTCCTGGTGATCACTTTGCTGTTTTTTAAAAATATGTTCATACCCAGGAATCGATCTTCTATTTTTAATGTTATTTTTAATATATATATATTTATTTTTGTAATGTTTTTAGAATTGCTCAGAGTCACCGGCTTGAAATGGACAGCTATAGGAATTAAATAAATAAATACAAATTAGACTATGACCAGTTCTGGCAATAATTTCCCATATTAGCCTTTCAAAATTAGAAAGATTAATGCAATTAATATGCAAGACATGCCAACGCATGCTAAAAAGGCATATTATTTCCACAACGTTTTAAAAATGCAGTGACTCAGAACATCGAGAAAACAAGCATTTTCAAACTTTGCTATGCCACGAACACTAAAATTTCAGATGCAACTGTCCTTTCTCATTACTTTGACATCAGAAATGTGGAAATCCACTCTAAATAATACAATTTCAAGCAAGATTATGTTGAAATCCTCAAGAGGTTTTGGAGTGTAAGATGGACAGGAAAAAACCCCGTTGCACATAAAGAATTCCCTTTGAACTTGATAGCATTTCTTCATAATAAAAGATTAGAAAATTTAGCTTTAGTTTTGCTTTATTCAAAGAAAGGGAAATGACAGGGGGAATACCTTACTTTTCCTATGCAGTGTGGATGATAGTGAAATCCTTACAGAGAATCTATATCTGTCTAGCTGTCTTCTATCTATCTGTCTGTCTTCTAAGCTGTCTAGCTAACTAGCTATTTAGCTCGCTGTCTATCTAGCTAACTACTATCTAGCTGTCTAGTTATCTATCTATCTATCTATCTATCTATCTATCTATCTATCTATCTATCTATCTATCTATCTATCTATCTATCTATTCTTTCTCTCTCTCTCTCTCTCTCTCTCTCTCTCTCTCTCTCTCTCTCTCTCTCTCTCTCTCT
>NW_015434031.1:0-1080 GCF_001527695.2 Protobothrops mucrosquamatus | reverse complement strand
TTGGTCTGAACTGCACGATCCTTTTAATGAATTTACGTCAGGACTTCTGTAACATACGGAGCTGCTAAAGATCCACCTGGCAATTTCTGCTGAACCTCACTAAAAGCAGCCATACGTTGTGCCTTGAGCATAGTAATTACCTGCCAGCATTGGGTTTTTTGGGGAGTGAGTTCAGCTGAAGACAAAGATCACAAATCCTCTGATCTTTAAGACGGTGCCACCAACACCTAAGGCAGTGGTAGCGAACCTATGGCACAGGTGCCAGAGGTGGCACTCGGAGCCCTCTCTGTGGACACACACACCGTCTCCCCAGCCCCGCCTCCTCCCACGGCCCCCTCCTCACCAGCAGCCCCCCCCGGAGGAGAGTTGCCCCTGTGCGCGGCCCACACGAAGCAGTGCAGCCATGGACGTGGTAGCCAGGCAGCGGTGACAAGACTCCACCCTTGCGCCTTGTTGCATGCAGGTGATATTGCGGGGCACGGGCGGAGGGCGTGGCTGCCATGGTGCTGCTGATGGGTGGCCCAGTGGGTAGGGCGGAGTGGGGACAGGGAGGGGCAGTTTTTGGGCACTCAGTCTCTAAAAGGTTCGCCATCACTGACCTAAGGTTTAAGCTCAAAACTGAAGGTTTTGACTTGAAGGAAGAGGAGCAGGTTGAAAATACTCTCCGATCCCCAATAACTTCTAAATCCAGCTGTTTAATAAAAATTAGAAAATCTTATGTTGGAAATTCCAAAAGACAAATCAGATAAAAGAGACACAGGGTCTCTAGTTTAAAAGACAAAATAAATACTGGCACAAATACTGATCCTCCCTTCCTTTATTTTTTGCCATCAAGGTTTGGGGAACAGCTGCCTGCCCAACTCTGTAAAACAGAGTGCTCTTGTAAAAATGCAAACAAAGGAAGCACAATACGGTTCCTGCATCCTATTTTCCATGACTTCACCTCTTCTAAATTTTTACTGCATGCTGATTTCAGGAAGTTCCATGATGAGAAGGGGGAGCGAAAACTTTTTTTCCTGCAATTCTGGATGAGGCTCCTAGTCTTTATCTGCATAGTTTGTTTGTTTTTTCATAATAGAA
>NW_015434030.1:0-1080 GCF_001527695.2 Protobothrops mucrosquamatus | reverse complement strand
AATGTGATGTAGGGAAGACCTTGGGAGACGGAGCAAAGAGACCCTGCCCAGGAACGGCCCGATAAAAGACTGCTTAGCCTTCAGATGCATTACAGGCAGGGCAAATGCTGAACAGGGACCCCCCCCCCTAGTTTCTCAGCTTGTAAAGGGGGAGGGAGAAAAGAACTGTACTTTCAGATTCTATTAATGCAGCTTTGCAGTAAGTGGAATGAGTTTATCTGGTCATATTTCCTGTCTAGTAAAACTGACGCGGGTTACGGAAAACTCTCTAAAATTAAAAAGAGATTGAGGTCGAACCTATAACAGTCCTTTGCTGGAGCCTGAATTCCTGTTCGAGGAGGGCCTGGTCTCCTCCAGGACCCCCACTCTACCCCGTACCCTGAAGGATCTGCCATCTTACCCATCGCCCCCAGAGTCCAGTTCTCGATCATCTGCTCGGCGCAGTAGGCAAAATCCTCGAAGCTCAAATACTGCAGTTTCTTTTTCCCCGTCTCAAAGCGACTGTTGGCGAAGAATACAATGGCGGCATAATCCCTGTGGAGGGGGGGGAGAGAAGTTTTTGGGGTTTAAGCCAGGACAGCTTAACCACTAGGGCAGTGGGTCAGCAAGGATGAAGGGGAGGGTCTTGACCGATCGGCCCAAGTCTGCCTTTGGCAGGTTCATTGTGCGTAAAAAGTCTGTTTCTGCTTCAGAGACCCAAGGGCCTGGGTCTCTTCAAACTTCACTTTGGAAGGGAAAAAAATATTTCCTTATTCTATGTATTTCTCGAAAAATCTCTGTTTTAAGTCCCGGGGCAACCAATATCTGGTGGGATTCTGTAATAGTAAAAGACCACTGAACGACAGGATAAAGAGATGATTAGATTAATATTGTTATTATTATTCATTTTGTTTGCCAGCCATCATGACACAATATAAGAGACAGCCGAGCCCTCAGCTACGTAATGCAGGGGTCTCCAACCTTGGCAAGTTTAAGACTTGTGGACTTCAAATCCCAGAAGGAAGGAAGGAAGGAAGGAAGGAAGGAGGGAGGAGGGAGGAGGGAGGAAGGAAGGAGAGAGGGAGGGAGGGAGGAAGGAAG
>NW_015434029.1:0-1080 GCF_001527695.2 Protobothrops mucrosquamatus | reverse complement strand
AAAAAGTTCTGGCTTAAGATACATACATGGCTGGAAAAGATGACTAAAAGACAGATAGAATTTAAACCAGAACTGTTTTTGTTAGGAATATTAGGAGCTAATTATGAGAAGGAGAATGAGTATTTAATATTGCATGTACTGACAGCAGTGAGAATAGTATTTGCCCAGTACTGGAAAAATGAAAACTTACCAACTGAAGAGATTTTAATTAAGAAAATCTTAGAATGTGCAGAAATGAATAGATTAACCTTAGAGATCAAAGATAAAGAAGATTCAGTTTATTTTAGAACATGGGATAATTTTTACCAATTGTTAGGAAAACGATCTAGTGAGAAATGAATGTGATATGTTATTTTGAAAATATATTAGTAAGAAGAAGGATATGTATTGACCAACTGATATTTCATGATTATCATTTATCATATTTACTACAGCTATTTACCATTATATTAATCACTGTTAACTAAACATATGTACCCAGACAACAATCTGCTTGCTAGAGCTTGAAAATGTTATTGGGGGGTAACCCCAATGTTGTTTCCAATCCCGTCCAAACCCCAATCCCGATCCTAACCCTACCCTGAACCTTAATCTCTATCCTGGTCCTAGCCCTTCCCTAACCCTATAAAACTCAATAAAAACCTTTATATAAAGAAGTGGAGAATTTCTAGGGTGAACCTTTTAGGCTGGGACCCGACTCCCCAAAGCCCCATTCTTTCCAATTCCTTCACCTTCAAACCCATCTTTCCTCACTGAGGAGGCAGGCTTGGCAATCAGATAAATATTCTTATTCCTTGCTACTTTCTCTCAACTCCAGCGTTCATCAGGAAGATCAGAGCTGGGATTCTGGCTGGGTATAGACACCCACGTAGCCTGTTTCTGCCCACTAGCTTGACTAATTTCTGAATTCAGCTAGGATGGCAGTTGGCACAGTGAACCCTCCAGCATGGAACAGTTTTCCTTTCTTCTACCACTTAACTCGAAAGAAACTGACCCCCCAGATGAGCTACTTCAAGGCACCCATATCCTAGAATTCAAAGTTGAGATAAAAATGCTACCAGTTGAGGATCAAGCCTGGAG
>NW_015434028.1:0-1080 GCF_001527695.2 Protobothrops mucrosquamatus | reverse complement strand
TGTCCACGTCCTCGGGAGCCACAGAGTCAAACTCCTCCCATACAACAGTCTCAAGACCTGCTCCCGTATCCTCCCCCGGGGCCACCCAGTCAGAGTCCAGGCCTTCTCGGATCCGAGCGACTTTGTCATACAGATATTGCGCAAAGTCCTCGGCCCTCCCCTCCAGGGGATCCCCCCCTCCCTCAATTGAAGGAGAGAGAGCGGGTCACCCTGAAGAGGGAGGCCGGGCGGTTATCTGATTCCACAGAATCAATTATATGTCTGCAAAGGTCATGACTTGAATGACTGCCAGTTTCACAATAGATATGTTGAAGGTATAATGTGATCCTTTCTATATTTGGTCCCTTTTGTTTTTATGCCAGGAAGAGATTTCAGCTCTTTTTGTCTATTAACAAATGCAAGACTAATGTAGATGCATTGTTGAGATCTTTGTCCAGTATTCTTCCAAGGATCATATCATATCCATTGGAGGCTATCTGAAATACTGAATACAGGTGAGACTCTGATTAGATTGTGTAAATATACGTGCACATATACATGCCATGCCATGGAGAGCTTCCTAGGGCATTCATCATCTGGTGAAAACTCAGGGGGGTTATATAATGCGAAAGGAAGAGCCCTGAAGTAATACCAGATGTTTTTGTACGTAAACTTGAAATGGAATGTTTAACTTCCATCAGGACCACTCATGAAGAATTTTCCAATCAGAAGAAGGTGATACCATTTCAGAACCAGTACTATTGGGAGTCTGGAAAATTAGTTGCCTGTCAGAGAAAAACTGAAAGGAATTGCCTTTGCAGAAGCAGAAACTGATGGAGATTAACTGTGTTTAGAACCTCTTCCCTCCATGCAGTCCTAGAAAGCAAAGATTAGGTACACTACGAGGGCTGTGAGATGCAGTGCGTGGCTAAAGCTAAGAGCTGGCAGGAACAAGAGTGCTCTGGATAATTAATCAAGCAAGCAGCACTAAAAAGACGGCCAACCCAACAGATTTAATCAGAGCCAGTGTTCACTCTCAAGAGTTATTTGCAATTGAAATCGGTGTTTCCTAATCTATCTCCAAATGGCTGGACCTTGGAC
>NW_015434027.1:0-1080 GCF_001527695.2 Protobothrops mucrosquamatus | reverse complement strand
CTTCCCTCCTCCTTCTTTCTACCTCCTTCCCTCTTCCTCTCCCTCTCAACCACTCTACTCTACACATCCCCCCTCCTTCCCTCCTCCTCTTCCAAATGTGTTCCTGGAGGTCAACCGAGCCTCCATTCTTATCTCACTACCATTCTAGTATACCAAAATACATAAGAAATCCCTTTCCCCAACCCCCCCAGACTTCCCATAACTGGTTGCGGGATTAAACACTCATCTTCCTAAGTCTACCTAAAACTACCCAATATAAACTAATCTAATATAAACATACTTTAACTCATTAAAAAAAAAATCAAATATAAACTACAATAATCTATCTACATATAACCAATCCATCTTCACCAATCCCTTAATCTTAATAAAAAAAGAAAAGAAAACTTTGCCTTCTCTTCAATTCTTAGCTTTCAATCACCAATTATATATCACCTTATCAATATATCATAATATTTTATAATAAACAATAATCCCTCTACCCCTTAATATACAATGCTATAATTTTCCATATATAAGTATTTTTTTTTCAGAAATCCCTTATAATTCCACAACTCCACCATAATAACCATTAAAATTCAGAACACTTTTAAAATTACATCCCACAATATTAATTAATGCCAGTTAGCATATAACTAAAGTAACCACTATAATTCAGAACCCTTTTAATCATATAAATATTTCTTTAAAATTACATCCCAAAGTATTAATTAATCACATCAAAAATAGCATCTCTTAACCACTAAAATTCAAAATACCCTTTTGAATCCACACCTCCATCAGAATATCCCATCTCCTTCTCCAAAGAATTTTTTTTTTAAATTAATCTCTTAATATCTCGAGCAAAAATATAAGTGTTTCTTTAAAATTACATCCCAAAATCAGATATATCACCTTATCAATATGTCATATCAAAAGTAACATTTTATAATATATTGATTAATCACATCAAAAATAGCATCTCTTCAAAAATCCCTTTTGAATCCACACCTCCACCAGATCTCATCTCCTTCTCCAAAAATTTTTAAAATTAATCTCTTAATATCTCGAACAAAAATACCTATATTATTACATCACAAG
>NW_015434026.1:0-1080 GCF_001527695.2 Protobothrops mucrosquamatus | reverse complement strand
CATTGCTTAAAACAACAAAGTCTAAAGGTACCACATTAAAGTCTTCTTTGTACAAACAGCACGCTGCTTTAACGAAAATTGATTTTAACATTGATTTAGTTAAACTTGAGCAACATACAGAGGAAACATGTTTGTATAAAACTAATTATAAAGACTGCATTTGAATTTATTCTTAATTTTTCCTAAAGAGATTTAACTATTATTATGTACATTTAAAATTACCCCAAATATCCAAATCATCCACACAAACATTCCCAGAACATTCTAACAAATAAAATGAGTAGGATTGAATGTGTGTATATATTGTATATCAGCTCATGTCCCAGATGAGACTTAAAAACCAATACTATTATTGTTAATTGCTAAATAAAGAAGTTAAGGTCCTTCCCATCATCACCCAAAAACTTCTGATCAGATACTGTGTATGAAACAAATGTCTTTTAAGGAACACGTGTAACTGGTATTTGAGTATCATCAATTCTATGTTTTAGTCAACAAAAATTTATTTCTATACTATTTCTACAGGAAATAATTCTAAGTAAAACTTGAAGATGTCAGTAGAAGAAAATGAATATATCTTAATAATAATAATACTAATAATACTACTACTACTACTACTACTACTAATAATAATAAAGTTGGAAGGGACCTTTGAGGTCATCTAGCCCAACCCCCTGCTCAGGCAGGAAACCCTATACCACTTCAGACAAATGGCGTCCAATCTCTTCTTAAAAACTTCCAGTGTTGGAGCATTCACCGCTTCTGGAGGCAGGTTGTTCCACTGGTTAATTGTTCTAACTGTCAGGAAGTTTCTCCTTAGTTCTAGGTTGCTTCTCTCCTTGATTAGTTTTCATCCATTGCTTCTTGTCCTGCCTTCAGGTGCTTTGGAGAATAGCTTGACTCCCTCTTCTTTGTGGCAGCCCCTGAGATATTGGAACACTGCTATCATGTCTCCCCTCGTCCTTCTCTTCATTAAACTAGACATACCCAATTCCAGCAACCGTTCCTTATATGTTTTAGCCTCCAATCCCCTAATCATCTTTGTTGCTCTTCTCTGTACTCTTTCTAGAATCTCAACAT
>NW_015434025.1:0-1080 GCF_001527695.2 Protobothrops mucrosquamatus | reverse complement strand
CCGTCTGGTGGGCTCGCTAGATCAGGACTTTTATGCGCAATTGTTGCAGGTGACCCCTGGTGAGGCGTGCTGGCAGAGTTGCCAGGGCTCTTTCCAGGCTCCGTTAGAGCAACTGAAATTCCCCAACCCTCTGAAGTGGCTGAGGATTTCCCAACTACCCTGCATGGCTCCAGGGAACTTAATCCCTCGAGCCCGCGACCAGTCTCGGACGTGACCTGCGTTGCAGGAGTGCCCCAATAGTTCCAATCCCCTGTGGCCCAGGTGCCACAGTCAGGAGCCGCCTCTATGGCAAACCCCTCCTCAGGTGAATCCCTGTTTGGAGCTCTTGCGGATACGCATGACTCCCTGAGGATGCCCTTGCTCCACCCCTGGGGAATCCTTAGCGTCCTGCAGTAATTCCCAGGAGCAATGAGGCGTGGTCTCCCAATTTTGACCTGAAGTGCGATCTGGCTCCTGGGCCCCCTCCCCCCCGAGAGCAGAAGCAGGGGTGGAAACATCATGGGACAACCGCCAGCGCAGTTGATCGATGTGATGCCGCAGGATGCGGCCATCTCCCAAGGTCACTTCGTATGATAGAGGTCCAGAGATCTTACAAATGACAGCAGGGACCCAGAGGTGTCCAGGACCATAGTTCCTAGCCCAGACCGGATCGCCCACCTGAAGTCTCCTAGGTGCCCGTGGCTGTGACACCTGTGAAGCCACCCGGTCAGGATGCAGTCTATCCAACTTAGTAATGAGGCGGCGACCCCAGCGGAGTTCAGCCGGGCTCCTCCCGGTGGCAGTGCATGGTATGGTGCGGTGTGCAAGAAGGAAATCTGCTAACCTGTGATGCCAGCTGCCGTATGTTAGTCGTTTGAGTGCGTCTTTGGTGGTGCGCACCATGAGAGTCTGGATGGGGAGGAACAGACTCAGGCTCAACCCGTCCAAGACCGAGTGGCTGTGGTTACCGGCGTCTCGGCATAGTCAGCTGAGTCCATCGCTGACTATAGGGGGCGAAACTTTGGCCCCCTCGGAGAGGGTACGCAACTTGGGCGTCCTCCTGGATTCGCGGCTGACGCTGGATGACCATTTGTCGGCCGT
>NW_015434024.1:0-1080 GCF_001527695.2 Protobothrops mucrosquamatus | reverse complement strand
TAATAACCTTGCAAGTCCACCACATATGAAAAAAAGTTGCATCTTGTTGTCCACACCTCCAGCACTTGGATTCATAATTCTCATAAATGCGAGACATAGTTGCAGGATCCATGTGCCATCTATAAAACATTTTATAAAAATTCTCACGTAAATTTTGAGCTTGCGTGAATTTCACATTTCTCACCCATATCAACTCCCAAGTATCCATAGATATTGTTTCTCCTATATTTTGAGCCCATTTAATCATACAATCTTTAACTAGCTCAGTTTCTGAATCCAATTCTAATAGAACATTATATATCCTTCTGATATGTCCTTTAGCATCATCCCTTACTTGTTTCAAAAAATTCCCATCTTCCATGAAAAAAGCAGTTTTTTTATCAATTTGCCATCTCTCTTGAATTTGTCTATACACAAGCCAGGAAAAATCTGGATTTTTCTGTTTCAAAAGTTCTATTGATTTGAGGCACCAATCACCACTACCACTCTGATATAACAAATCTTTATAAGATGGCGCCTCCATCACCACAAATCTAGGTATAGTCAGAAAAATATGTGATGGTATCACCCAAATTGGAAGTTTGACATCAAACTTAAAAAAATACTTTTGCCAAACTCTTAACAATGCAGCCCTTATTATATGATTTCTAAAAGTTTTGTCAATCTTTTTCTGCATAAAAAGGTAGGCATGCCACCCAAAATACAAGTCCCATCCTTCAAGATTCAAAATCCTCTTGTTTGACAAGTTAATCCAATCCGTCATCCATGTTAATGCACAAGAATCATAATAAAGTGTCAAATTTGGAGCTTTAAGTCCTCCACGTTCTCTAACATCTTGAATAATCTTAAATTTAACTCTCGCTTTCTTGCCCTCCCAGATAAAGCGATTCAAATCTCTCTGCCATTCTTTCAAGTTAAGTTCATTTTTTAAAATAGGTAACATCTGAAATAGAAAAAGAAACTTAGGTAAAATGTTCATTTTGATGGCCGCAATACGACCCAGCAAAGAAAACTGAAGTTTTTTCCACATTAATAAGTCTTTTTGTACTGATTTCCACAATTTTTCATAGTTATTCTGGT
>NW_015434023.1:0-1080 GCF_001527695.2 Protobothrops mucrosquamatus | reverse complement strand
ATTTCCTATGGGTGGACTAGGCGTTGGGCCTGAGGCCTGGGGTCGCTCGATATTCCTTCGTGGACCCATGGGTCCCTCAACCCTTGTACGAAATTCTCGTAGTCCAGCATCCAAATCTACGACCACTCGGAACCACTCTTGGATCTTACTTGGAATACCCCGATAAATACACGCCTGTCTCAGTTCTTTATCCAAACCCATTTTGAATTGATGAATTAACAAGCGTTCAGGCCATGTTCTTAGCTTACTGGCCACTCGTCGAAAGTCTTTAACATATTCTGCCGCTGGCCTACCCCTCTGTCTGATCCCTAGCACTTCGTTCTCAGCTCGCTTGACCCTTGATACATCTTCGAAACGGCCCCGAAGGGCCCCTAAGAACATCCCTATATCGGCCAACTCTCTGGCATGATCACTGTGGAGATCAGCCACCCACTCCATGGCCTCTCCACGTAGGGCTGCTGTTACTGCCCCCACCATCGCCCATTGGGAAGGGTACATGTGGCCATATCTATCCATATGGCCTATCGTTTGGCTCAGGAATAGGGCCAGTTGATCTGCATTTCCATCAAAGGTGATATTAAGGGATGGAGGACCCCATATCGGCCCCTGGCCCCAGGGCCCTGCACCCCATCCTGGTCCCAATGGGGGACCTATCAAAGCCCTAGTTCCTGGGACTACCGTCTCCTGGCCCCTGGCCATCTGAGCCTCACTTCCTGATCCGGATCCTCTAGAGGGAGCTGTCAGTAAAGTAGATGAAGGCCTCCCCGTATCTCTCACCCATGGTCTATTCATACCCTGGCTTCCGGATCTTCCCTGATACACATCGCTACCCCGGTTGGACTCCAACTTTAATTTCGGACTTGCCAGTCGGAACCTTGCCAGTGCAGACTGGGTTGACGAGGGCCCACCCTGCGACCAGGATGTTGGGTCTGGTCCCTGATCCCATCTTTGCCAGGAAGAAGAGGGGTCTTGATATCCCCCTTCCCCGAATTGTTCCCGTAGTAGGTCCATAGTAGTTTGGCCGGGGGCGGTAGTATAGCTCCAGTCCTCTTCATCCTCCTCTGTTACACGCCGCTCTCG
>NW_015434022.1:0-1080 GCF_001527695.2 Protobothrops mucrosquamatus | reverse complement strand
AATGGCTATTAGTCATCATTTATTCAAATAACCCAATTTTGTGGTTTATTTACTTATACAACTTAAATGCCATCCAGCTCCAATCAACTCTGGACAGCTCATTACATTAAAAAACCAAATGTTATCTCTCCTCTCTCCTCTCATTCTCTCTCTCTCTCTTTCTCCCTTTCATCTCTCTAAACAAGATGGTGAATCTGGTCAACAGCATACATATCATGCACCCAAGACGGACCTTCAACCAGTCTCATCTAAAGTCTAGGAGAGAAGCCAGATCTCTAAGGCTTTCTGGAACACCCTCTGGGGGTGGGGGTGGGGGTGTTGAGACATCTGGATGTTTGAGGGAAGCTCATTCTAGAGGGCAGGCACCATAACAGAGAAGGCAAGCAGTCTTAGTAGATTGCTTAATCAAAAGGATGCAGAATACACCAAGCCATAAGCATAAATCATTAGCAAAATGCACAGGTTAAGTTCACACAAGATTCTTGGCAAAAAAAGAATAGTTGGATAGTTTTTCAGTATAGAGGAGTGTCCAGAGAATGGTGAAAAAAGTCAAGATGGCAACCATGACAGTGTGATTGAAGTTCCACTCATTTTTAATATAGAAAGAGGCATAGTTTCACTTGCACTACATTGGCTGCCATTTTGACTTTCTTGATCATAATCTCCAGATAGAGTTATGCAGATGCATGCACACATCAGAAAGGACATTGTATGACCAGCATCTGCAGAATCCTGCCAATTTTGTCATAATGACAAAAACAATGTTGTCATAAAGACAAAATGAATATATACCTTTTGTGTATATGTGCACAATGCCACAACATGTAAAGTTTGCTCATTTAATATCAAGTAAGTAACTTATGTTTTGGCTTAACCTAGTCTCTGTCAAGCTAAATAAGTCCCACAACAAGACTTAACCATGGTCAACAACTTGGATGGCTTTAAAAAGATATTAGAGAAAAAAATATGGTTATAAACCACAGTGAGTCACAATGGCTGTATAACACTGCTTCCGTTTCTGTTCCCAAAAAAGAATCTTGCATATTCTTAGTATTTTTTTGGCAAAGTATTTCTTCCAAA
>NW_015434021.1:0-1080 GCF_001527695.2 Protobothrops mucrosquamatus | reverse complement strand
AACCTCTGAGTCAGGGGCAGCCAAAGTTAGCCCTCCAGCTTAGGAGAAGAGCTCCTTCCTTTCTGCATGGAACAACTCCTGCCTCCCACAGCAAAACTCTGCAGGGGCGAGAATCGCAGAGTTTAGGCAGTGAGTAAAAAGTGCAAGATGATCAAAAGCCCTTCTTAAGATTTTAGGGGGGGGCGGTAGAGGGGGGGAATGCAGCAGGGAAAGTTTGGTGGACATTGCTAAGAAGTGAGCGAACGACTTCAGTTCCAGAATCACATGGAAACATGTGCAATATCTGGAGTGTGGGTAGGCTATTCTTTTATTCTTTTGTGAATGGAAGTCCCTAAATTGGGAGAAAAGGCAGGGGGAGGTTTAACCACTGTAAAGGAATAATCTAGATATCGAGGAATTCAACTTTGGAAATGGTATTGAAATACAAACCCTCGGATAGCAGAAAGCATTTCTGTCTTCCCCCCCCCCCCAAACTGGGATAAGAATACTTGATAAAAGCAAATTTTGGCATTATTTTACTCCAGTGGCCAATCTGATGCAGAGGGAAACTAAAACTGGACAAGAAACCAACACTAATTCTCCATTCTGTGTATAGAAGGTGTAGTTTTGTATAAGGAGAAGAAAGATAAAATAAATAACACATACTGGATAAACCAGTACTGTAAACTCCAACTGTACTTGCAGTGTGACAGCAGTTAAATGGTGGTGCCACATTTCAAAGTTACAGTAAGAGTACTCCGATTGCCGCTGCTTTCTTGCAAGTATGTAGGTTTTGCAAAGTGAAGAGAGGAAGTAATAATAATAATAATAATAATAATAATAATAATAATAATAATAATAATAATAATAATAATAATAATAATAATAATAATAATAATAATAATAAGAATAAGAATAAGAATAAGAATAAGAAGAAGAAGAAGAAGAAGAAGAAGAAGAAGAAGAAGAAGAAGAAGAAGAAGAAGAAGAAGAAGAAGAAGAAGAAGAAGAAGAAGAAGAAGAAGAAGAAGAAGAAGAAGAAGAAGAAGAAGAAGAAGAAGAAGAAGAAGAAGAAGAAGAAGAAGAAGAAGAAGAAGAAGA
>NW_015434020.1:0-1080 GCF_001527695.2 Protobothrops mucrosquamatus | reverse complement strand
AATCACGACAACTGGATCAAAGTTTGTTAATCTGTGCAAATATTCCTGAGGTAAATTTGTAGCTATCGTAAGTTCCTCAAAAGATGGTGTATCTTTTGAGGAACTTACGATAGCTACAAATTTACCTCAGGAATATTATTGGCAACTGTGACCTTCAAAAAAAATTCTGTCAGTTGGAAGGAACTGTGATGTGCATTCGCGTCCAAGACTTCATAGTCCTTGAGTTATGACCGTAATGGAGCTTGCCTATCATGGTTTTAACCATAATGGTCATAAATTGAATCACCCACGTGACCAATCCAATTTCGTGACCTTTTTTCATGTGTGTGGTGGTCGTTAAGCAAATGCTGCGGTCGCTAAGCAAGCCGACGGTTTGCTATCGGCGCAGATTTGGAAAAAAAACCAATATAAATTTCCAGTTTTAGTAAAACTGTAGTAAAATGCAGCCACGTGATTGCAGGACGCTGCAATGCCAAGGGGCGACCGTTGTAACTTCAAATCCAGGTCATAAGTATCCCCAGAGAGGTCAGTTGTAACCTCAAATGGACACTAAGTGACCAGGGATAAGTCGAAGGCCACCTATATTTGCAAAAAAAAATTCAAAAGCTTATTCAAATTTGTGCAAACGAACCATTTTTTCCAGAAAAAAGGAGAATACTTTGCTCTTAAGAAGCTGGAATTTCCCCAAGGTGGTCAAAAAAGTCAAGATGGCGGTGAAGACCACATGGTCCGATTCTTTTTTTTATTTGTGCTGTAATGCTGGGCTTTAGTGGCAGGGATGTGGTTGCCATTTGGACTTTCTGGACCTCTTTTGTTCTCCAGTTAGTTGAAGGTTGATAAGTCATACAGAATAACAGAGTGTGGAAGGGACCCTGGAGGTCTTAATAATAATAATAATAATAATAATAATAATAATAATAATAATAATAATAATAATAATAATAATAATAATAATAATAATAATAATAATAATAATAATAATAATAATAATAATAAAGTTGGAAGGGACCTTGGAGGTCATCGAGTCCAACCCCCTGCCCAGGCAGGAACCCTACACCATTTCAGACAAATGGCTGTCCA
>NW_015434019.1:0-1081 GCF_001527695.2 Protobothrops mucrosquamatus | reverse complement strand
TTTTTAAAATAGGTATCATCTGAAACAAAAAAAGAAACCTGGGGAGAACATTCATTTTTATTGCTGCAATTCTTCCCAATAATGATAATTGTAATTTCTTCCATTCCATCAAATCCTTTTGAACTTTTTTCCATAACTTATCATAATTATTCATATACAATTTAGCATTAGAAGCAGTAATATCAACACCCAAGTATTTTACTTTTTTAACTATTTCAAAACCAGTTACATTACTTAAGATTTCTATATCTTTCATGAACATATTCTTAACTAATATTTTAGTCTTGTTATTATTTACTTTAAATCCAGACACATTTCCATAATGTATCAATGTCTGTATCAAAGTTCTTGCCGAGTCGGTTGGATCCGTCAAAGTGAAAACCAAATCATCAGCAAATGCTCTAAGTTTATAAACTTTGTTGCCCAAAGTTATTCCTTTTATAAATGAAGACTCTCGAATCTTGATTAATAAAATCTCCAGAGTCAAAATAAATAATAACGGGGATAATGGACAGCCTTGCCTTGTTCCTTTTTCAATTTTAATTGAGTCTGTCAAACCCCTGTTAACAATCACTTGGGCAAACTGTAGTTGGTAAATAGCCTTTAATGCTGAAGAAAATCTATCTCCAAAGTTCATTCTATCCACCAACCGTAACAAAAATTGCCAGTCCAATTTATCAAAAGCCTTTTCAGCATCCAGAAAGATAAGGGCCGCCGGGATTTGATTGTTTTTGTCCAAATATTCCAACACATTCACAATTTGTCTAACATTATTCTTCATATATCTTCCATTTATAAATTCAGACTGGTCCGTATGAATAATCTGTTTAATTACTTGCATTAGTCTATTGGCTAATATTTTTGCAAAAATCTTATAATCCATATTCAATAGTGATATTGGTCTGTAATTTTTAGGCTGGGTCATATCTTGGTCCTCCTTAGGTATAAGTGAAATAAATGCACATCTCCAAGATGGTGGTATTTGTCCCCCCATTAAAACATCATTAAATAGACATCTCAAGGGTTCCAACATTTCTTCCAATAATTTTTTATAATAAATTGCAGTAAACCCATCTGTACC
>NW_015434018.1:0-1081 GCF_001527695.2 Protobothrops mucrosquamatus | reverse complement strand
GACTCAGGGCGGTGAACAGGCGATAATAAAAATCACAATAAATATCTATTCTAAAATCAAATTAAATAAATAAAGGCCTGCTCTAAAATACCCCATATAAAAACCTATACTAAAACCTAATTAAGACTACGCCAGGCTGGCCGCACGAAATAGATGGGTTTTCAGGGCTCGGCGAAAAAGGCGCAGGTCCGCAGTTGTACGTAGGTCGGGGGGTAGGTCATTCCAGAGGGCAGGAGCTGCCACAGAGAAGGCTCTCCCCCTGGGGGTCGCCAGCCGGCATTGACTGGCCGACGGCACCCTAAGGAAGACCTCTCTGTGGGAGCGGACTGGTCGAAGGGAGGTATTTGGTAGGAGGCGGTCTTGCAAATACCTAGGTCCATTGACATGGAGCGCTTTAAAGGTTGTTACTAACACCTTGAAGCGCACCCGGAAGGCCACAGGCAGCCAGTGCAGCTCACGCAGGAGAGGTGTTACATGGGAGTATCTAGAGGCCCCCAAAATCCCCCGCGCGGCCGCATTCTGAACTAGCTGGAGCCTCCAGGTGCACCTCAAGGGGAGCCTCATGTAGAGAGCATTGCAATAGTCCAGACGGGAAACAACGAGGGCTTGAGTGACCGTGCGTAGAGCGTCACGATCCAGAAAGGGGCGCAACTGGCGTATCAGGCGAGCCTGATGAAAAGCCCCCCTGGCCACGGCTGTCATATGATCGTCTAAAGACAGCCGAGTGTCCAGGAGGACGCCCAAGTTGCGGGCCCTCTCCGCGGGGGCTAATGACTCACCCCCAATAGCCAGGGATGGAGCCAACTGGCTATGTCGTGATGCCGGAAACCGCAGCCACTCGGTCTTGGACGGGTTGAGTCGAAGCCTGTTTCTCCCCATCCAGACTCGCACGGCCTCCAGGCACCGGGACATCACTTCCGCGGCATCGTTGGGGTAGTCCTCGACTTATAACAGTTCATTTACTGACCAAACTGAAAAAAAGACTTAAGACCATTTTTCAAACTTACAACCTATGGTCATGTGATCAAAATTCAGACACTTGGCAATTAGTTCATATTTATGACTGTTGCAGTGTCCCAGG
>NW_015434017.1:0-1081 GCF_001527695.2 Protobothrops mucrosquamatus | reverse complement strand
ATATTAATAGGGCGACGGGAGGCCCTTTTGCCATTTTAAAGGTTTATTTCTTTGGGGGGCTGCTATACCCGGCTTGGGCCACGGGAGGGCAGCACTGTTTCCCCTCCCTTAGCGAGAGCGGCATTGAGGCCGTCGAAAAGGCCTACCGTGGCCTCGATGGTAATGCTGTGGGACGGGTATTGCGGCCCCCAAGAGAAATGAGCCTTTTGAATGGGGTTTTAAGTTTACGGCCTACCTCGTTGATCGGACGTGGAGTCCGCCGTGCCCAGAAGGTGTCCGCAAAAGGAAGTTGGAGGATGACTAAGGACGGACCGACCGGAAGTCGGCCATGATGGGAAGGTCGTTTTTCAAAGGCCCGGGCGGACGGCAAATTGAAGCGGACAGGAAGTCCGCCATGCCGGGAAGGTCATCTGTGAAAGGAAGTCGGGGGAAAGCTGAATGACGAAGGACCGGAAGTCGGCCATGATGGAAAGGTCCTTTTGCCACAGGACCTGGCGGACGGCCGATATCGAGGGACAGGAAGTCCGCCGTGCCGAGAAGGCCTCTCGGAGATTACTCCTGAAGAACCAGCCGGCGGACATGCGCAGAAGGCCCAGGGAAGCGGCCCGTCCCTTTCGGAGGAGCATAGAGGGGCGACGCTTTGGCTGACGCTCTGCGCTTTGGGGCTTAGCTTCTCGGTGTCCCGATCCTGGGCAAAAAGGCCTACGACCGCCTCAATGTTAATGCTATGGGACGGGAAACCCTGCCCCCCTGTGGTCAAAAACGGGTATTGCCGCCGCCGAAAGAAAAAAAATACTTTTTAATGGCGTTTTAAGGTTATTCTTCTCTATTTTTATTCTTAACGCCTTAAGAAATCCTGGTTCGAGTCTTAAGCCGAGTTAAGGCCTATTGTGGCTTATTAATTTAATAAGGTTTTAATAATAATAAAGAATAAGCATCTTAAAACGCCATTAAAGAGGTTTATTTATTTTTGTGGCTGTAGTATCTGATTTGACTAGTTTTCCGTCCCTTAGCGTGGCTGGCTCAGGAATTCTGGGAGTTGAAGTCCACGAGTCACAAAAGAGCCAAGGTTGCCTACCCC
>NW_015434016.1:0-1081 GCF_001527695.2 Protobothrops mucrosquamatus | reverse complement strand
GGGGGGGGGGGTTGCAGGAAGTTATCTGAAATATTCAAAAAAATCCCCTTAACAAGTTTAATATGGTATTATTCCCATTTTATCAGTAGGAAATATTGGAGTTAATAGATCTGAAACATTCTTGTCCTTTTGGGGTCATGGAATATAAAATTCCTATGTGTGTGGATACTTACATATATTGATGGACATCTCTTTTTGCAGCACAGATTTTAGTTGGAAGTCCTAAAATTCCATCACAAAATGCACCTTAAGTGTATTTAGGAATGCAGCTATAAAAGGGGTGTTGTAACTTTGAGCTATCTTCACCAGCCAGACACTCTCCAGAATTACTGCATTTCAATTCATATAACCCCTCAGTCGTCACTTTTGAAGGTACCTGTTTGGATAAGGCTAAATTAGAGTTTTGTATTTTGAAAACTGTCATTCAAATGGACAACTTCTTTCAGAACAAGGAAACAAAATATTAATTATGTTGCAGTTTAATGTATTTCACAGGATCAGTATATCCTAGGCCACAGCAGGTTGGTAGCACTTAGTCAATCTTAGCCAGTCCCCCAAAAGATAAGCATTGTGGTATGGTTAATGTCAAATTCAAACCCGAAAAGATTGAAACAAAATACATGTTCTAATTCATGGCTAAATTTCCATGGCTTCTCCTCTTTTAATTACATTATAATATCTGTTTTCACCCATAGTAACAGCAACCATATAGCCAGCAACCATTATTTATTTGGATTATGGATCACTGTTTGGATTCTTTTGCTTAGCAGATAGTTCATGAGATATTGTCTGAATTGTAGTATACGTTCTTTTAAGTTTTGTACCAAGGTGTGCTTGGAACTATTTTTAATTAAACAGTTAGAACAATTAACCAGTGGAACAACCTGCCTCCAGAAGCGGTGAATGCTCCAACACTGGAAGTTTTTAAGAAGAAACTGGACAGCCATTTGTCCGAAATGGTATAGGGTTTCCTGCCTGAGCAGAGGGTTGGACTTGATGACCTCCAAGGTCCCTTCCAACTTTATTATTATTATTATTTTACATATGTCACTTGAAAGATGATGAAACAAGAGTTTCAGTT
>NW_015434015.1:0-1081 GCF_001527695.2 Protobothrops mucrosquamatus | reverse complement strand
GCATGAAAAAAGAAAGTAGCAGCTAACAGGCTCTCAAAGATTCAGAGAAAGTTCATTGTTCAGTTTTTTTCTCCTATGTGGAATTCAAATTGCTTGGTTTTGACCTTTAGCACACTAAATGGCTTTAAGTCAAAGGATCTTAAAAAACTCACTTGCTCCCAAATAATCTACTAAACTTATAAGAGGACTTTTTTTTTTTGAAACAAGGAGGATATCTCCAGGATAGAAGCAAAATGCTCCCATTTTCTAGAATTCCTTATCTCCTGAAGCTTTAGCTCCAACTTTTGTGTTCAGGCATAAGATAATGAGTTGACTTTTCTTGGCTTCATTTCAGTTATGTTCTAATTCTTATTCCTCTGCTCAATTGATGGTTTAAATCTATATTTTACTTCCTTATTGTATTTTTAATGGAGCTTTTAAATGTGACTTGCATTTTAATGCCATTTTTAATTATTTTGTTTGTTTCTTTGAGTACTTTTTAAATAAAAAAAACCAAGATAATATATTTAAAATAAATAATGGTATTCATAATAAAATGAAGATTTAAATTTAGTTATCTCTCAGGTTTCATCAGCTTTTTTTAAACCGTAGCAAAATATACATTACCTAATTTCTTATGGAGCTTAATGACTATCCAAATTAAAAGTCACAAGCAGTCATGTACATGACATGCAGAAAAATGGAGAGTTATAGTCACTTTATGAGGCTGTTGCAAAATAGTAACAACACTTATAGCATAGTGCTGATGAATCAATTATATATACAGCAACCTTTGAAGTTATGACAGATCCCCCTTCCCCGGTTCAGAGCTCTGATGGTTGCACACATACAAGCAATCTCATGACACACATTTTGGGGGCTGGGCAATCAGCTTACCTTTATGACCCGGTTATCTCCGAGACCGCCTTCTGCCGCAGATCCCCTCCCTCAGACCGGTACGCTCCCACAGAGTGGGCCTCCTCAGGGTGCCGTCGGCCAAGCAATGTCGGCTGGCGACCCCCAGGGGGAGGGCCTTCTCTGTGGGTGCCCCTACCCTCTGGAACGAACTACCCCCCGAGATCCGGATGATTCCGGATCTTCT
>NW_015434014.1:0-1081 GCF_001527695.2 Protobothrops mucrosquamatus | reverse complement strand
TCTTCTTTTTCTTCTTCTTCTTCTTCTTCTTCTTTTTCTTCTTCTTCTTCTTCTTCTTCTTCTTCTTCTTCTTCTTCTTCTTCTTCTTCTTCTTCTTCTTCTTCTTCTTCTTCTTCTTCTTCTTCTTCTTCTTCTTCTTCTTCTTCTTCTTCTTCTTCTTCCTCCTCCTCCTCCTCCTCCTCCTCCTCCTCCTCCTTCTTCATCTTCATCTTCATCTATTTTAAAATGGGTCTCTGGGTCTTTTAAAAACCAGTGGTCACAGTTGTCAGTTGTATGCAAGTTTGAAAGGCAGAGCCATATGCTTAAAAAATGTACAGCAGTCCCTGCCCATTTATTTGAAACTGTAGGAAACAGTCACTTCCTAGGCCTATTGCTCATTGCCAAAATGTAAGTAAGAGGGCTATATCACAAAAATGCATGTTTTATACCACTATTTCAGCACGTAGCAGACATGTGGAATATTAATATTTGGCAGACAAAGGAGATAAATCTTTGTGGATCATATAGAAGCACTGCATGAGTCAGCAAAGGATGGTGTTGGGTAGCTTGATTAATACAGTATATGGTTACACATTTTTCAGTGATTATAATTCAGGCAATTATTAAATGCAGCATTCCATTTTTATTTCCTGATATGGTGATCTTGTGGAGTTTCCACCCCATGTCTTAAAAAAACCCCTTTGATTTAAGGGGTGACAGCATAGGAATATTTTTTATTGTTCTGTCAGGCAGCAAAATAATGTTGTCTATTTAGCCTTTGGCATACTGGAAATTCTGGGATGCTTTGAGGGTTCTCTGGGATAGAAAAGGCTGTGTAGAAATCAAATAACTAGATGATGATGATGATATGATGATTATGGCGATGATGATGATGATATTGAACGCTTTAGGTCCTATTCCAATGGGTCCTTGATACCCTCAAAAAGACTTCTTCTCTATATAATAATTTTGATTGCTTGTGTGGCTGGATGCCTATGATTTTCTGCTAATTCTAGAATTACTTCAAAATTTCATCTAAACTGATATTCTAAACCACATTATGGTTCTTGTAATTCTTTTAATGAACCGGTGATATTTGTTA
>NW_015434013.1:0-1081 GCF_001527695.2 Protobothrops mucrosquamatus | reverse complement strand
GTGTGTGTGTGTGTGTGTGTGTGTGTGGATCAGGTGGGTCACAGGGGGCCGAAGCTGCCTCCTTCTTTTCCTAATGCTCCCTATTCTGTCAGAAACCCAAACTGAATAGTTTTAGTCTCCCCTGAAAAGGTGACAAAGAGATTGATTACACAACTTCAGGTGTCCCTTGGACAATGTTGGAAAAGGGGGGGGGGGAGAGAGAGAGAGACAGAAAAAAAAGAGGTTGCCAAAGCTTGTGGACTTGTTTTGATGCAAGTGAAGCCAGTTCTAACCTTCTGGGTCCCTAAATACCAAAGTGCCACAAAATCAGGCCTGAAAAAAAAATAAAATACAAGGGACAACTAGAATAAGGTGGATTGAAATGGTGTGGCAGTTCAGTGTCTAGATGGCCACTTTTAAGACTTGTGGGCTTCAACTCCTAGAATCCCCCCAATGAAAGGGAAATGAAGGCCACAAAGTGGCCAGATTGGCAGACTCCTGGTCTAGATTGTGAACAAAAGTGTGAGAATATATGATAACGGTTATTCCCGGGAAAAAACGGCTACGGTGTCCTACAACCTTTGTAGCCAGAATCCAGGCCCACCTGAATGCTTATTCGTTCTGCTTCTTTGGCCATTTCCAGAGCCACTCTGAGGTCTTTCTTCTCACTTTTATTCCTGATCTTGGCCTGGATGGAAGAGAGGCTTCAAATCAGAGCTGTGACTAAGGGGGGAACTCGCCACGCAGCTTCTTCCATTCGCGTTGCATCGTCCAATCCAAAGAACAGCTCTGTCTTGTGGTGAAAGGGTTACTACGGGAGGATGCTGAACCTGCATCCTTCCTTAAGTTTTCCCTTCCGTCTCTTGTTGTTTCTCAGCCCTGGAAATGGGGCTGTCTGGAAGGAAGAGCTTGGAGTGGAGAGAGAGAGAAAAGAATGGGAACAGAAGCCGCCTTGGGCTTCCTCTTTGCCGGCCCCTTTTTCACACAGCTGGGGAAAACTTGACTTTGCCTTAGGGGTGGGCGGGTTTCCCCCCCTAGGGAGAAAGCGTGGAATTTTGTGGCCGTTGTGAAAAAAGGACAGTCTGGAGGGAAGAATGGGTGG
>NW_015434012.1:0-1081 GCF_001527695.2 Protobothrops mucrosquamatus | reverse complement strand
GTGCCACCACACTCTCAACAACCTTCGCAAGAAAGCGAAGGTTGGAGACAGGCCGGTAGTTGGCCAAAGTAGCCGGGTCCAGGGAGGGCTTCTTGAGGAGGGGCCTCACCACAGCCTCTTTCAAGGCAGCCGGCAAGAACCCCTCACTCAAAGAAGCATTGACGATTCCCTGGAGCCAGCCTCGTGTAACCTCCCGGGATGCCAGTACCAGCCAGGAGGGACACGGATCCAGTAAACATGTGGTGGTGTTCAGCCATCCCAGCATTCTGTCCATGTCCTCGAGGGTCACAGGATCAAACTCTTCCCATAAAATGGACTCAAGACCTGCCTCCATTGGCCCGCCTGAACTAGTCCAATCGGAGGCTAACCCGGCCCGGATCCGATCGATTTTGTCATGCAGGTAACACCCAAATTCCTCTGCCCGACCCTGCAAAGGGACATCCCGCACCCTCTGATGAAGGAGGGAGCAGGACACCCTAAACAGGGCAGCAGATCGGTTACCTGCAGACGCGATAAGAGCGGAGAAATAGTTGCATTTTGCCGCTCTTGTCGCTACTAGGTAAGTCCTCAAATGGGACTTTACCAATTTCCGATCGGATTCGGAGCGGGTGGCCCTCCAATTACTCTCTAGGCATCTCTTCCGACGCTTCATCACCCTCAGCTCCTCGGAAAACCAAGGAGCCAAGGTAGACCGGCATCGGGTGAGGGGCTGCAAAGGCACGACCCGGTCCAGGGCCCCCGCGGCCGCACCATTCCAGGTGGCCACCAGGTCCTCAGTCGAGCCGCAGGTCACCTAGGATGCTGGTAGCAACCCGTGTCAACCATTAGCGCCAGCCAATTTGAATGTTCAGTTAACTGAGGTTCATGTTTAATGAATAAAAGATAATAATAATAATAATAATAATAATAATAATAATAATAATAATAATAATAATAATAATAATAATAATAATAATAATAAAGTTGGAAGGGACCTTGGAGGTCATCTAGTCCAACCCCCTGCTCAGGCAGGAAACCCTATACCATTTTGGACAAATGGCTGTCCAGTCTCTTCTTAAAAACTTCCAGTGTTGGGGCATTT
>NW_015434011.1:0-1081 GCF_001527695.2 Protobothrops mucrosquamatus | reverse complement strand
GAAATGGAAAGATTCATAAAGAAAAACCTAGAAAGTGGATTCATTGAGCCAGCCAAGCCTAAAGTGGCTGCTCCGGTCCTCTTTAGCGAGAAGAAGGATGGCTCTTTACGTTTATGCGTGGATTATAGGGTCCTGAATACAATCAGTGAAAGCAACCTATACCCTCTAACCCTCATGAAAGACATGTTGTCACACCTCTCGAAAGGGAAAAATTTTTCTAAACTAGACCTGAGGGAAGCTTACTATCACATGAGAATTAAGGAAGGGGATGAATGGAAGACCACATTTTACTGCCCCATGGGGTTCTACCAATTCAAAGTCTTGCCATTTGGATTACAAGGGGCCCCCACAGTATTTATGCAATTAATCAATGACATTCTAAAGGAGCACCTATTTAAGGGGGTCCTGGTTTACTTAGACGACATCCTTATCTTCACCGAATCAAAAGAGAAACATGTCATCCTAGTCAGAGTGGTTTTAAAGAAACTGCGAGCCGCCCACCTATATGCCAAACTCTAGAAATGCGAATTCCACCAGGAAAGGATAGACTACCTAGGTTATCGCATATCCCCACAGGGCATTGAAATGGACTCAGAGAAGGTCAGAGCAGTATTAGAATGGGCACCACCCCGCACAAGAAAGCAACTGCAAAGTTTCCTGGGCTTCGCAAACTTTTACCGCCAATTCATCCCCTCATTTGCCCAGATAGCCCTGCCCCTCACGAACTTACTAAAAACGAAGGGAGCATCCTCAGTAAAACCTAGCCAGCCACTAACATGGACAATGGAGTGCCAAGCAGCGTTTGAGAAATTAAAGAGACTTTTTTCTGCCGAACCAGTTCTGAGGCACCCAGACATGGATAAGCCCTTCGTAATACAGGCAGATGCAAGTGATGTGGCAGTGGGGGCTGTACTATTACAAGAAAACGATGAAGGGGTATTGCAACCCTGTGCATATACATCCAAGAAACGTACGGAAATGGAACAGCGCTGGCCTGTGTGGGAGAAAGAGGCATATGGGATACGTTGGTCATTACTCACGTGGCGCCAGTTCCTTGAAGGCAACAAAATCCCTTTCCAGG
>NW_015434010.1:0-1081 GCF_001527695.2 Protobothrops mucrosquamatus | reverse complement strand
TGTCTATCCCACATTTTTCTAACTTACCAAGAAGTAGTTTGTGGTCTACTTTGTTGAATGCCTTGCTGAAGTCTACGTATACTATGTCCACAGCATTTCACTGGTCTACTAATTTAGTCACTTTGTCAAAGAATGAAATAAGATTCCTTTGCAGCTATATCATAGTTGGCAAATATGTCCCTTCTATATATGTTATACATTAGCTTGCATTAGCCTCCTTCCACCTGACAAAGATGAAGCATTGTGTGGACTGTTACCCATGACATCCAAAGGCATAGTTTTTGCCATGGTCTAAATACCCTATATGGCGAGTATCCAAAAGGAACAACCTGACATAGTCATCCTACGATGCCATCGCATCTTGTGTCACGGAACTGTCTCATTTTTAATACAATTATAGCCACGTGAGTCATGTGCAGACTTACAGCTACTCATCCAAAATATAGCAGGGGGTGGTAGTCCAGGTGGGGGATTGCATGCCAAGATAAGTGAAGCACCTTCGTGAACCTCTTGAATGTCCAAATTTTCCTTCGGCCACAAAGGGGATTCTGAAATTATAAACTTTTTAAGAGAAATCGCATCTACTCATGTATTATATTTAAAGAGAATGATTCAAATAGATACTTGATGAAATGACCCTGGGATAATTAATAATGGCCAGAAAATAGTGTGAGTGAGAAATTAGACAAGATTCCAATGAATACAGAAAATCTCTGATGAAATTCAAATGCTGACAAAAAGATAGAATATAGGAGCACAGGCATATAAACTTTGAATAAACAGATCCTATTTCTGAGCAGATTGGAAACGTCACTGTTGGTAGTGATGTCCGAAATCTAACAGAGTGGCTCCAATTGAGTGATCAAAGCTATCAACTTGAGTTTTTTTTTTATTACCTCATCCTAAAATATGCTTAGGAAAGAGTTCTTAGAGTCATAAATTATACATTTACAGAAATGCAAACATTTTCTAAATTGCTGCAATGGAAGATGGCTGCTATTGTTTTATACCAATGTTAAAACAAATATATAATGCTAGAAGTCTCTTTCACCTCTTGGTAAGCAGAAACACTGTATTTATT
>NW_015434009.1:0-1081 GCF_001527695.2 Protobothrops mucrosquamatus | reverse complement strand
TAGGCATATCCAGTTGCTGCAACTGTTCTTTATATGTTTTAGCCCCCAGTCCCCTGATCGTTCTTGTTGCTCTTCTCTGCACTCTTTCCAGAATCTCAAAATCTTTTTTATATTATGGGGACCAGAACTGGATGCAGTATGTCACACCTGGAATACTGTATCCAATTCTGGTCACCACAATATAAAAGGCTGACTAATGTGAAGGCTTAAACTGCTAAGGGCAGAAGTAAAGTGCCTGGGGCTAGACAGATCTGTTATCAAAAAGTAGCACAGTTTCCTTCCACCTGGATTGCTAAAGTGTTCAGTAATTGATTTTCATCATTAAGGTTTCTTGTATCTGTTATAAAAGGAATGCATTTATCAAAGCGTTACCCTTGACTCTTCTGGTGCTTTATTGCTGTGCCTTGGGTGAAACTCTAACAGCATCCTCATCTACTCTTAACCTCAGGAGAAAAGAAAATGAGCCCAGGACTCCAAGATTAAACCACAGTGACTGATCAGTCATGCAAATCCATTGACTGTGGACCAACTCACCAAGTTTTCAGTATCAGACGGGTAGGGTGACAAATTTGCTACCTTCTTTGTTCAATGTGATTTATACATTTCTCTTAAGGATTCCCCATGGACAGAACCCTTGTGGTGTTTATAATTGGGACACACACACACACACACACACACAGAGAGAGAGAGAGAGAGAGAGAGAGAATTTTCTTCTGCAGAATAGCTTAGAGGTGGACAACATTGCCAATTTCATGAGATGCCAGGGCAGAAATGCCCACTTTGTGAGCATTTTGACAAAGGCTTGCATTGTGAGGAAGAGGGACATGATGTGTTAGCATAGCACTGCTTTCTTTTTCTTACCCAACCCTTGACTCTCCCTGCAGATGTCTCTGCACTGAAAACTTTTATTTTATTTTATTATTTATTTTATTTTATTTTATTATTTTATTTTATTTTATTTTATTTTATTTTATTTTATTTTATTTTATTATTTTATTTTATTTTATTTTATTTTATTTTATTTTATTTTATTATTTTATTTTATTTTATTTTATTTTATTTTATTTTATTTTTTTTTTTT
>NW_015434008.1:0-1081 GCF_001527695.2 Protobothrops mucrosquamatus | reverse complement strand
AGTCTGGGAGGGTCAGGGTTGACTGCTGAAAGACCCCCCCCATTCCTCAGTCATCCCCCCCCCGCTCTTTGAGGATTAAGAGCATCAAGGCATCCGTGAGGGGGTCCTTGCTTACCACGCTTACACATACCACGAACCCCCCAATCATGCAAGGCATTGTCTGAAGCTTCTTGGATGAGAAGAGAAACATTTTCAAGGGGGGGGGAACCAAGAATGTCCAATTGCCTTTGGGGGGGGGGAAAGCACCTTTGGGAGAACCATGACCTGCAGAATTGAGACATTCATCCATCTCAACCATGGAGCACAGCTGTTGGCCCGGTTGACTGCAATTATGGGAGCTGCGGGCAGCAGGCAGATGTCTCAGCCACCACCCTGAAGGACCCTTCTCAGCCCTACCTCCACTGCACCCCAAGACCCAGCACCAGGAACGCACGATGGGACCTTCTAGAGCAGCGGTTCTCAACCTATGGGTCGTGACCCCACTTGGGGTCGATCGACCATTTCACGGGGGTCGCCAAGCAAGGCTGTCCGCCATTTTTCCCCCTTTTCCGGCGGGTGCCTTACCTCCCTTGAGCTGGGCCAGCTGGTGGTCGGCCTGCTCCGTCTCTGCCGCTTGCCAGCTATGCCTCGGCCGGCGCAGGGGGCGGAACCACGCATGCGTGGCGCTCCTGGGCAGGGAAAGTCCTCGACTTACGACCGGTTGGGTAGTCCTCGACATACGACCGGTTGGGTAGTCCTCGACTTACGACCGGTTTAGTCCTCGACTTACGACCAGTTGGGGGTCGCGGCATTAAAAAGGTTGAGAACCACTGTTCTAGAGCCCCCCAAATGCAACAGGTAGCCCTGTGCTCCTCAGAGGGGGACAATGAGCCTCCTCCTCCTCCTCCTCCTCCTCCTCCTCCTCCTTCCTCTTTCAAGAAATCACCCACAACGGTCTTTCTGGAAAGGCGAAGGCTCCCTTCCCAGGCCTGCCTTGGGAGAGACTCACGCATCCCCACGGCCCGATCGTGCTGCTAAGAGAGCGTGGTAGAGCCGTAAAGAGGATTTACGGTTAAATGCAGAGGGCCTTAGAAGCCATAAT
>NW_015434007.1:0-1081 GCF_001527695.2 Protobothrops mucrosquamatus | reverse complement strand
TGATTTTTTAAGGAGGTGCCCGGTGATACCCCAACTGCACTGACGGGATGGTTGAGGGAGAAAGGGAAGTAGGAAAGAGGGAGGAAGGAGGAGTGGTGGTAAGATAAGGAGGAGGAAGGTGTAGGCAAGTGAGAGGGGGGTGCGGGAGGGGGACACCGGACACGTCCGTGAATGTATTGATTGGTGTTGATTTTTTTTTCTGGTTAACATTGTGATAACAGATTTATATTTTTGTTTTTCAATGAAAAATCAAAAATTTATTAAAAAAAAAGGGGTTTTGCGCTGTGGATGCAAACGCTTCGTAATATATCGCGTGCGCATCGAACGGGATGGCAAAGCACTCCCCTCTCTCCTCGGGCATAAACAAGCCATCATCGTGCGGCCATCAACTTCGTATACCGGGAGCCTCTTTCTGTCACAATTCCCAGAATTGTCCTCCATCATGATTGATTTATTGTATTATATATATATATAATAATCTGCCCAGCCACATACATTGGACAAACTAATAGAAGAATAAATGCCTGCATCGCAGAACACAAGAACGCAGTCAGAAAAGAAGAAAAAACTTCCTCCCTCTTCTAGCACCTTAAAGCTATAGGACATGAAATTAATTTTGAAGGAACTAAACTAATCTCCAAAACTGAACACTACAACAAGAGAATAATTATGGAAGCCATCACAAACAGGTCCTAGCCACAAAAACTGACACTGGACCCAGAACAACACAGTACGCCACCACCATTCACCCTCACCAGACCCAAACCCAAGCCCAAACCCATCCCTCAGACGAAATGCAGCCACCATCCAGAAGCCAAACCACGACGACATCACCAGCTGCTGCACCTCCCTCCGACCCCCACACAAAGCAAACAGACACACGCCATGAACACAGAGCTGGACCGCAGACTCGGAGCCAAAACTGAACACTTTAACAACAGAATAATCAGAGAAGCCATCGAGATAGAAAAACGCCCACACAGCATGAATAAACAAGATGATACCTCCCACCTACCAGCCATTTGGAAACCCGCCCTTATTGGCAAACGAGTCCCTAACACAAAGAATGACACCAGACCCA
>NW_015434006.1:0-1081 GCF_001527695.2 Protobothrops mucrosquamatus | reverse complement strand
AAAAGTATTTTAATTGGAAACACAGCTTGTAATATTTGGTTTTAATTCGGCTTTTATCGGGGTTTATTTTCTGTATTTTTGTATTTTGTAATTTTTTGTATTTTGTGTTTATTATTTGTTTTTAATATGCTGTGAACCGCCCTGAGTCCTATGGGAGAAGGGCGGTATACAAATTAAAATAATAAAATAAAATAATAAATAAATAAATTTATAGTGCCAACAAAATTAAATACACATTAATGCAGAAGTCACTCCAGTGCACAGCTTATTAATTGTGGGTATGTGTGTGTGTGTGGGGGGGATTGCTTGCTTGTGAACTTTTATGAAAACTTTTACCAAAGACAGAGGATAATTCACTTCAGCAATCAAGAGGATTGAAAGACAGAATTATTCCATATAAGTGCAAAAATTAATTCTGATGCCATGATTTATATATTGCTATTAGCCATTTGATAAGTTGGGCTGATATCAGCAACAGGCAAGATGAGGATAATGAAAAAGAGGCCATTTTTCCCTTGAAAAAACAACAACTACTAATTCCAGTTATGAAGGATCAAGCTATCATTTTTAAATGATGGGGGAAAAAAATCACTATTTCTTGGTGATGACCAAAAATTACTTTCAGGCTCAGATACTTCAGCTTCAAATACTTGTAATATTTATTCCAGATTTAAAGCTAACCAAAAGCAATTTAAAACCTTTCTTTCTCTCTTCAGATTTACTATGTTATTTATCTACTAAAGATCTCTCAGTTACCCTTTCTTTTTCAACATTGCTAAGGGGCAAATTCTCCAAGAAAACAATAGAAGGGGAAGAAGGAATTCTCTTGCAAAGACATACAGCTTTCAGTATTAGAGGATAACCAGCAATACAGTTACAGTGGTGATGGTGAACTTTTGGAAGAGTTGGAGGATCGTCAGGGAGAAAATCTATTTGGTCGCTAAGAATTGGCATGACTTGACCACACACCAGTCAATGCAGAAAGCAGATGGATTGGAAAAATAAGAGTTTTTCCTAAGGGCTATTGCGGATGTCATTTACCACATTTTCCAATATAACTGCAATATACTAGTTGCTGGGA
>NW_015434005.1:0-1081 GCF_001527695.2 Protobothrops mucrosquamatus | reverse complement strand
GGAAAGGATAGGTATAGGCAAAGCCTGCCCTTCTTAACTTTCAAAGATGTTCAAGATGTACTTTGAATTCTTCAATTATTTCTCTATATTCTGAGTTTGTCAATTATTTGCAAATCTCTTCTTTAAAGTATTTACCTGCTGCATTTCAATGGTTCACTGAATATTGGAAGATATAACAAATATAACTGTAACATGCTTTAAAAAAAAATGATATTTACTTATTAGTGCCTTTGGTCAGTCTTGACTCCTAGTGACTTCATGGACTTCATGGTGCATTTCTTCATTCCTCACGAAGGGTGACACCTCCCCAGCTGCATTTCTTGCCTGTTTTTCTCCCTCCCTCATTTCAAATATTTTCCCACCACTTTGTACTAAGGAAGGAAGGAAGGAAAGAAGGAAACAAGGAGAGGGAGGGTCTGAAGGAAGTCCTGCGTTAGTCCTGCCCTGCTGCCCTTTCACCATCCCCTTGCCTATCCTGAGGGTCTCCCATCCTATTGCTAAGGAAGCTTTTGATACAAAGCTGGGTTTCCTCCCATGGAGAGTGAATGGGCCTCCCTCTGATTTTGCCCTCGTACCCATCATGAGCAACCTAGGTAAGGAGAGCAAGCACAGCAGCAGCAGCCTTCAGGAGGAGGTAAGTGCAGCTGCGCACCCCCTTGGGGAAGTGGGGCTGGGTTTGGTGCCATGGGTGCTCGAGGGCCAGGCTGGACATTTGACCTCTGCTGTCCAGGGCTCCCGGCAGCCTGCATCACCATCGAGCCCCCCTCCCCGCATGGCCTGAGAGGAACAGTGAGGCTCCTCCAGTGGACCATGCCTTGGCACTTGTCCTGGTCCCACCCCCTTCTGCCAGAGACCCTCAGATCTGTCTCACTCCTGTCCAGGCCTGTTGTGGCTCCGTCCAGTGGGTCCCTCTCATCAGAGGAGGAAGGCTCTGAACATGACGGAGAGGAGATGGCTAGGTCTCCCTCTCCCGGCCCTTCCCCTCTGGTGCAGCCTTCGGTGCCTTCCGACAGCGAGGAGTTTGGCCAGGAGCCCGGTGTTTCTGGGATTGGCCAGGAGCCCGGTGTTTCTGGACTTGGCC
>NW_015434004.1:0-1081 GCF_001527695.2 Protobothrops mucrosquamatus | reverse complement strand
ATTTGGGGTCGATCGACCATTTCATGGGGGTCGCCAAGCAAGGCTGTCCGCCATTTTTTTTGTCCGCCATTTTTTTCCCCTTTTCCGGCGGGTGCCTTACCTCCCTTGGGCTGGGCCAGCTGGTGGTCGGCCTGCTCCGTCTCTGCCGCTTGCCAGCTACGCCTCGGCCGGCGCAGGGGGCGGAACCACACATGCGCGGCACTCCCGGGCAGGGAAAGTCCTCGACTTACGACCGGTTTAGTCCTCGACTTACGACCGGTTGGGGTCGCGGCATTAAAAAGGTTGAGAACCACTGCCCTAAGTGCTGTTGCCTGCATTTTAGGTTGTGGGAATTTGCCCTGAGGAAAGATTGATATTTAATCGGCTGATAACAACATTAACAGATCTAAGGTCCATCTTACTCAGCATCCTGTCACTCAGCTGGACAATCCTGCCAGAACCACACGTGATCCATGGATACAACAGTCCTCTTTTGCTTCAGTCCCCCCCACCCCACAACTGGTTTTCAAGTTAATTTCAAAATTTCCATGGAATAATCAATAGGAAAGGCTGCAACTCTTCATACTGACTGTGCTACGCTCCGTGCTTTTATTTAATTCCCACTCGCGGCTACGTTGGTGAGTTTTTCCCACATCTGGCGTTAGATGGTTGCATGAGATGCTAGCTGGGAGAACTGCTAGGATGCTCGCCTATCCGGCCAATATTGACCCAGGACTCCTAGAAGACACGGTTGGATAAGGCGGCGCTGATAAACCCTTCTGCACAAAGATTGTTCAATCATTTATTTCAGTTTGGACGAGGTCTGGAGCACCTCACTGAAGAACAGGGCTTGGACGCCTTGCGTGCCAAAGATCTAGCCGGACAAGAAGCGAATGTCTCTTGTTGTCTAAGAGAAAAGACAAAAGGAAGGGAAGGGAAGGGAAGTTGGGGAAGGAAGGAAAGGGAAGGTGGGGAAGGGAAAGGAAATTGGGGAAGGGAAGGTGGGGAAGGAAGGAAAGAGAAGGGAAGGTGGGAAGGAAAGGGAAGGGAAATTGGGGAAGGGAAGGTGAGGAAGGAAGGGAAGGGGGAAGGAAAAGTGGGA
>NW_015434003.1:0-1081 GCF_001527695.2 Protobothrops mucrosquamatus | reverse complement strand
GGCAACACAAATGGGAAACACGTCCCTTGCTGAAAGGGCTCAGAGGAGGATGTCCTCACACATCAGGGCCAACAGGGAGGCATCCCTAGTCCCTAGCACTACAGAAACGAGCCAGGAATCCTACATTCCTTCAGGGAACATGGGAATGAACTCACAGGGGTTAGATAACTCCAGTGAGGGCTGGTCAACCAGGTTTAACATCCAACAGGGCCCGGACTGCTCAATTACAGGAGATGGGCTGGAAAGCCAAGCTGAAGTCACTGGTCATTCACAGGGCACTTCACCTAGAGCAAGCGGCCATGGGAAGAACAATACAAACTCTCCAGGTCTGAAAAGGTCACTCAGGGCAAGAGGCCCTCCCAAATACCTAGCCGATTACGTAAGGTGAACAGGTATATAGCAAGAGCTGACTGAATGTGCTGGCGGGTTGTATTTAAATAAAACAAGGTCGGGGGGGGAAGTCACTGGATCTGGTTCAAAGGAACAGTCCCACACCTTATACATTGTGTAACTTTATTTCATTATTAATTATATTACCATCTATAGGATGGCGTCCATGTGGGCGCAATCTTATTTCATCCAGGGGGAAGGGGTGTTGTGTCCGGAGCCTGCAAGATGCAGGCTCGGGACGTTGTAAGAGTCTCGGGCACTTGCAGAAGCTGCCCAGGACCAGACTGAGCGGCGCCAGCCTTGTGTGCATGCGCAAGGCGGGAAAAGCCTGCCTCATGATTGGTTGAACTTGCCCGGGGATCAGAGGGTATAAATAGAGGCCTGCGTGCCTCTGCTCTGGTTGTTCGTAGAGTGGAGCAAACAATAAAGATTTGTTGAAGATGACAGAATTTACTTGTTAATTTTATGGAAGATGGGAATTTTTTCTTTTTCTTTTATCTTGCTGAAATGATAAAGATTTTGGGTACCTGAAGAATTAATTAAATGAATATAAACAATTGAATGATAATTAAGTAATTGAAGTTGTAAATCTTATTAAGGGTTTAAAATGATTTTTTTATAGGTGTAGTTTGATGAAATGACAGAATTAACTTGTTAACTTTATGGAAGATGGGAATTTTTTTCTTTTTTT
>NW_015434002.1:0-1081 GCF_001527695.2 Protobothrops mucrosquamatus | reverse complement strand
GCCGCTGGAGAAGGAAGGGAGGTCCTATTAATCGCCCAAGAGGGGAGGGGGCGGCGTTTGCAAGCATCCCCTCGAAGTGCATCTAAGCAGGAAAACCTAAAAGTTTACAACTGGCAAAAGGGAAACAACTAGTGCCGGAATGTAATTTAGGTCCGTGTGTGAGGGTGTGTGTGTGGGTGTGTGTGTGAGGGAGGGAGGGTATCTGCCAAAATGATGGAGGGTATCAGTGGAACGCGAGCCTCTTGAGGGCTAGCACCTTGGTCAGGAAAGTATTGCGGCCAGAGGGGGCTGCTCTCAAAAAACCCTGGCTTTTCAGCGCGCGCTGGTAAATCTTGGCGGGGGCCCAAAATGTGGGCGCTGACAAAAGGCTCCCCTGAGTTCCCCCTTACCTGGGAATCGCCCCAGAGAGGGCTACCTTCGGAGCACAGAGGGATCCCCGCCGCCAGCGAGCTGAACCGCTGCCCAGTGAGCGGAAGGAATAAAAAAAACTCCCCATGCCGGAGTTTCTAAGGGAAATTCTTCGTGCGTGGGAAATGAGGATTAGCGAATCCAGGTTTCCTCCCTCCCGTCCATTTTTTTTTTTTTGGAGAAATGACCTGAATTTCTTTTCAAAGGGAAGTGAAGGTTGAGTCCTGTCCCCTACCCACCCGCACTGAAAATAAACGTGAACCCTCTGGAGGGGTCGTGATTCCACGCACCCCTACCTGGTGGGTAAAGCCCAAGGGTCCGCGTGAGGCTTCTTTTGATGCCCCTACCAAGGAGAGCGGCGCTCGCAGATAAGAGTTTATATTTGCGGCGTTTTGTTTATTTTGGACGTTTATTCTGGTTTTGGTTCTCTCAGTGTGTGGATGTGTGTGAGAGAGAGAGGAGGGGGAGGGAGAAAGAGAGAGAGAGGGAGAGAGGGGGGAAAGAGACGGAAGGAGGGAGGAAGGAAGAGAGAGAGAGAGAGATGGGGAGAGGGAGGGAGAGAGTGAGGGAGGGAGAGAGAAATAGGGAGAGGGAGAGAGAGAGAGAAAGAGAGACGGAAGGAGGGAGGAAGAAAGAGGGAGAGAGAGATGGAGGGAGAGAAAGGGGGAGAGGG
>NW_015434001.1:0-1081 GCF_001527695.2 Protobothrops mucrosquamatus | reverse complement strand
TAAATAAGGCCCCCCTCATTCAAGAGCTCATTCAAGAGGGGGGAGCGGACCTGGCAGGTATCACCGAGACCTGGTTGGGCATGGAAGGGGGAGTTCCCCTTGTTGATCTATGCCCACCGGGTTTCCAGGCATTCCATCAGCCGAGGGCCCGGGGCAGGGGCGGTGGGGTAGCGGTCATTATAAGGGAGAGCCTATGTCCAAGAGAGGCCACTGTGCCTCAGATAGACGGTGCAGAGTCCCTCCTTGTGAAGTGGGGGCAAGGGGTGCAAGTGGGCCTGTTGATAATATACCTGGCCCCCTGCTATGTGTCAACGGCCCTGCCTGAGCTGGCTGACGTGATAGCCGGGGTGGCGGTTGAGACCCCCAGACTTATAGTCATGGGAAACCTCAACCTGCCATCGGCAGGTGAAACGGCGGCGGCGGCTCGGGAGTTCGTGGCCTCCATGACGACCATGGACTTGACCCAATTAGTTCATGCCCCCACTCACACGGGAGGACATACACTAGATCTAATTTTTGTCTCTGACCAGTGGCAGAATGATCTGGAAATGGGGGAGATAAATATAGAGCCCTTGTCATGGTCAGATCATGCACTCCTTAGGATGGACTTCCGGACCGCTTCCCCCCGCCGCAGGGAGACGGAACTGCCTAGATGGTTCCATCCCAGGCTCCTGATGGACCCGGAGAGGTTTCTGACGGAGCTTGGGCCATATCCGGAGGATCTAGGTCACGACTCGGCGGAAGATCTGGCGGCGGCCTGGGATGTGGCTGCAGCCGCAGCACTGGACCGAGTTGTGCCGTTGCGGCCTCTGACCCGACGTAGATCTCAACTAGCTCCTTGGTTTACCGAGGAGCTGAGAGAGATGAAACGCCAGAAAAGATGCCTAGAGAGCAGTTGGAGGGCTACCCGAACCGAATCCGACCGAACACAGGTAAGGATACATGTTAGATCCTACCTTGTGGCAATGAGGGTGGCGAGGTCTAATTACTACTCCACCCTCATTGCGTCATCAGATAATCGCCCAGCCACCCTCTTCAGGGTGACCCGCTCCCTCCTTCAATTGAGGGGGGGACCCCCTGG
>NW_015434000.1:0-1081 GCF_001527695.2 Protobothrops mucrosquamatus | reverse complement strand
GGCCGACAACCGCGGGGGTCGCGCCTCGGATGGAAGCAGGAGACGCCGGAGTTGCCAGCTTGCGCTCCTTGGTTGCCCTGCGCCAGATCTGCTTCGGAGATGCTGCGGCTCCTTTCGCGCATTGGCTCTTCCTGGAGACCGAGTATTGGACGAGTGTGACGATCTGTCTGGCCCACCGGACCTTGCCAGGCACGCAAGAATGGCCCGTGTGCCTGATTTGTCCCAGATAAGTGGTTTTGCTTCCATGCGCACCTGCGCGAGCAAGTTACATTGTTCTGTCTGGTCTTGTCCAAACACACACCACGCAGACGGATAGAGATTCAATGGGGGAGAGCTGTCTTCTATACTCAGACACGTATTCTTGCAGCAACCTGCTCTTGCACATGGATGCAGAATGGCTGAGAAGGGGGCTGCTTTGCAAACATACACTCATTGTGGTTATTTTGGAGCAGATCTTTCACATCTGTTCTCTCTCTCTCTCTCTCTTTCTCTTTCTCTTTCTCTTTCTCTCTCTCTGATGTATGAGTTCTCTCCCAGAGTCAGCTAGACTTATTGGCATCCTCTGTTATGCATAGGTTGCCTGATTGGATAAATTCCCTTTTTCTGCCTGATATGTGCATACATATACCTCCACAGAGGGCTGACCTGTGGGTTTTTCTGAAGCACGTGTATGTCTTCTGAGACCTCTTAGGAGCAAATTACATCAACCACATTCAGGAACCTTGCGAGAGTGAAAAGATCCTAGACAATATGCCCTTTGGGACCCCACCTTTCCTTCCTTCCTCACCTGTTCTAGGCATCTTCATTTCTCTACAGGCTTCTAGGAGAAGCAGAACAGGATTTCTGCTGCCCTTTTAAACATAATAATGATAAAATAATAACATCTACTTCTCTCAAGTCCTTGGGAAAGACTTGATAGATGGATAAAATGCCAAATTCAGTCTAACTATCAGGATGACTGCGCAACTAACCATTATAATGCTGTGCTGAATTTGGTGGTCTTAGCAGCATCACCAACTATATTTTGCATTACCGTGATTGCATGTGGGTATTCAAGTCTTTCTTCTGTACATGTGAATAG
>NW_015433999.1:0-1081 GCF_001527695.2 Protobothrops mucrosquamatus | reverse complement strand
CTTAAAAATTACCCTAGGCCAGTCCCGCTTGTTGGAATAGCCATGTCTTGAGGGCGCGGCGGAAGGAAGGGAGATCAGGGATCACCCTGATCTCTGGGGGAAGCTCATTCCAGAGGGTGGGAGCTCCCACAGAGAAGGCCCTCCCCCTTGGGGTCGCCAGCCGGCACTGTCTGGCCGACGGCACCCTGAGGAGACCCACTCTGTGGGAGCGTACTGGCCGATGGGAGGTAATCTGTGGCAGAAGGCGGTCTCGAAGGTATCCTGGTCCGCTGCCATGGAGCGCCTTAAAGATGATAGTCAGCACCTTGAAGCGCACCCGGAAGGCCACCGGCAGCCAATGCAGCTCGCGCAGCAGCGGTGTTACGTGGGAGCGACGAGTCCCTCCCAACATCGCCCGTGCGGCCGCATTTTGGACTAGCTGGAGCCTCCGGGTGCTCCTCAAGGGAAGCCCCATGTAGAGAGCATTACAGTAGTCCAGGCGGGAGGTGACCAGACCAGGTTACTTTATATTTTACAGCATATTTTAGCTACTATTGTTTCTTTTTAACTCATTCTTAGTTAATAATAATAATAATAATAATAATAATAATAATAATAATAAAGTTGGAAGGGACCTTGGAGGTCATCGAGTTCAACCCCCTGCCCAGGCAGGAACCCTACACCATTTCAGACAAACGGCTGTCCAGTCTCTTAAAAACTTCCAGTGTTGGAGAATTCACCACTTCTGGAGGCAGGTTGTTCCATTGGTTAATTGTTCTAACTGTCAGGATGTTTCTCCTTAGTTCTAGGTTGCTTCTCTCCTTGATCAGTTTCCACCCATTGCTTCTCGTCCTGCCTTCAGGTGCCTTGGAGAATAGCTTGACTCCCTCTTCTTTGTGGCAGCCCCTGAGATATTGGAACACTGCTATCATGTCCCCCCTCGTCCTTCTCTTCGTTAAACTAGACATACCCAATTCCAGCAGCCGTTCCTTATATGCTTTAGCCTCCAGTCCCCTAATCATCTTTGTTGCTCTTCTCTGCACTCTTTCTAAAGTCTCAACATCTTTTTTACATCGCGGTGACCAAAACTGGATGCAGTATT
>NW_015433998.1:0-1081 GCF_001527695.2 Protobothrops mucrosquamatus | reverse complement strand
CCGCTTGCCAGCTACGCCTCGGCCGGCGCAGGGGGCGGAACCACGCATGCGCAGCGCTCCCGGGCAGGGAAAGTCCTCGACTTACGACCGGTTGGGTAGTCCTCGACTTACAACCAGTTTAGTCCTCGACTTACGACCGGTTTAGTCCTCGACTTACGACCGGTTGGGGTCGCGGCATTAAAAAGGTTGAGAACCACTGGTCTAGAGGAACCTTTAGAGACAATTCCCAAACTGTTGAAAAAGACATAACTATTTGGAGAGATAGCAGGACTAAAGATAGAGAAAAAAACCAAAGTGATAGTTAAAAATCTTACAAATAAGTATCTTATTCCTGATAGCCCTTAATAGATTTTTTCCCAACCAGGACTTAATGACAAGGTTTCATGGGTTTCTTTTTTTTTTTTTTTAATAAAGTTCTATTAATTTTTTTTTATACAATTCGATAGTAATCATTCAACAAAACGTGTTGTCTGAGTATTAAAGGATTGAAAATAAAAGGTGAAACTTATAAGTTGCAAGCATTTGCAGATGATTTGGTATTCAGTCTAGAGGAACCTTTAGAGACAATTCCCAAACTGTTGAAAAAGACAGAACTATTTGGAGAGATAGCAGGACTAAAGATAATAGAGAAAAAACAAAGTGATAGTTAAAAATCTTACAAATAAGTATCTTATTCCTGGTAGCCCTTTAATAGATATTTAATGACAAGGTTTGTGGGTTTCTTTATAGATAAAAGAGATGAGATACGGAAGAAGAGATCTTTGTTGCAATATAACAGAAGGTGATACGTTGACAATTGTGGATATTTGTCATGAAGGGGAAAGTCATTTATCTTTCCTTCCTTCCTTCTCTGCACTTTCTACTTCCTCTTTTTAGGGTCTTACCTTTTTAACTGTAGAGTTCAATAACATTATTAATAAAAGTTTCAAGGCCGATTTTTCCTCCACAGCCCAACAGCCACAAAGCGCTGTGGCTCTTGCTTCTTCTTCATGCCGCCCAGAAGATGAAAGTTATCACAAGACTAGAAAACACGCGTACTCACCAAAGTGCAATAAAATGGTCCTCGTAATCATCGCATGAC
>NW_015433997.1:0-1081 GCF_001527695.2 Protobothrops mucrosquamatus | reverse complement strand
GGGTTTGGGCTCTTCCTCTCTTTGTTCATGAAAAATGCCTCTCCACTCTCAGAGCAAAAGGAGCTCAGGCAAATGCTACCACCTCTTTCCAAAGCTTCCTTCCTACCATATTATCAAGTTCTCTTTAGAAGCAATATAGTCATTCCAGACATTCCTCAAAGAGAATCAGCTCTTCTAAAAGCCTCGTGCTACTGCTGAGCGTATAAGGGGGCACGTTTCCTTTGAAAAGAAGAAAGACAGGCTCCAGGCACTTCCTATAGTTTTAAGTGTGAGGCTATTTTTCCTTCTGCAGAAGTAAAAATGATGAAGGAACTGAGTTTCTGCTATTGTTTGCCCAATCTGTTTCTAACAGATCGTATTGTAAAATTATTCCCATCCTTGCTCCTTAGTCCCCACTCTCCCCCATAAAAAAAATTATATTTGTATCTTCTATTGTGTACCCTCAAAGGAGCTATCCCTAACCAAACATTCCATCATGAAACAGAAGTATGCAAAGCAAAAAAAAATTTTAAAACCCACCCCAGTCACTAATAAAGCCTCACAGTTTGATTTATAGTTTATTATTGCAATCTTATGGTAGTATTTTGGGAACAAGCTTCATTGAACACAGTGGTACCTGTTTATGTTTCTTTCAATTCAGCTTGTGGGGGCAGGGATACCAAACCCTAAATTTAAGCAAAAGCTATTTAGCCAGCTGAAATATAACCTTTGGTTTTGTTAAGAAACTAGATAACCCGTGCCTTCTGGGTTTCATTCTGGAGAAATTTCCTCACCAGATTTCTTAAGGCCTTTGACAGTGACGGAACTTCTAATGCACTGCCTTCACTGGATAAGCTGGGATACATTCAGAGATGTACAGTATCTGCCTTGAAAGCAGCTCATATTGAACTGTACAGCACAGTCACACATCAACACAGGAAATGTTTTGTGACATTTTGTATTATGTCATAAACTGCTTTATGATATTGTTTATGTCATAAAATGTTTTATAAAATTTGCCAAATTTAAATTCCATAGGAGTTATAGGTCCCAGATTTTGGAGAGAGAGAGAGAGAGAGAGAGAGAGAGAGAGAGAGAGAGA
>NW_015433996.1:0-1081 GCF_001527695.2 Protobothrops mucrosquamatus | reverse complement strand
AAGTGAAGGAAATGATTGGTCCATTAGTGGGTGAAAGTGGCAAGAAGGTGACAAGCAACAGGGAGAAAGCAGAACTATTTAACTCATTTTTTGCATCTGTCCTTACACAAAGGGAAAAAACAGACCAATCTATCAAAAATAGTGCCATAAAAAACAGAATAGAAACACAAGTTAAGATAGGCAAGAAAATGGTAAGTGACCACCTGTCCAGCCTAGACGAGTTCAAATCGCCAGGACCAGATGGATTACACCCCAAGGTTCTCAAGGAACTGGCAGGTGTGATCTCAGAACCACCGAACTATATTTTTCAAAGATCCTGGAGCACTGGGGAACTACTGGAGGACTGGAAAAGAGCTGATGTAGTTCCCATCCTCAAAAAAGGAAAAAAAAATGGACCCAGGAAACCACAAACCTATCAGCCTGACCTCAATACCTGGGAAGATTCTGGAAAAGATACTCAAGCAATGAATCAGCAAACACCTAGAGATAAACAAAGTCATTATCAAAAGCCAACACGGGTTTGTCAAAAACAGATCATGCCAGACAAATCTTATTGCATTCTTTGACCAGGTGACAAAATTAGTGGATCAGAGGAATGCTGTGGACATAATTTACTTGGACTTTAGTAAGGCATTTGATAAAGTAGACCACAACCTACTATTTGATAGAAAAATGCGGGTTAGACAGCATCACCATCAGATGGATCCGTAGCTGGCTGACCGGCCGTACTCAGCGTGTGGTCCTCAATGGAACCGCATCTACATGGAGGGAAGGGTGTAGTGGGGTGCCCCAGGGCTCTGTTCTGGGCCCAGTGCTCTTCAACATCTTCATCAACGATCTGGACGAGGGGGGGTAGATGGGGAACTCATCAAATTTGCAGACGACACCAAGCTGGCAGGAATAGCCAACACTCCAGAAGACAGGCTTAGGATACAGGAGGACCTGGACAGACTTGAACACTGGGCGCTATCTAACAAAATGAAATTCAGTGGTGAAAAAAGTAAGGTTCTACATTTAGGCAAGAAAAACCAAATGTACAGGTATAGTATAGGGGGTACCTTGCTCAATAGTAGTAACTGTG
>NW_015433995.1:0-1081 GCF_001527695.2 Protobothrops mucrosquamatus | reverse complement strand
CCCCCCCACACACACTACAGAGCTAAGAATGGTGACTGAGAATACTTGGCAATCCTTTACAATCTGGATAATTTAGTAAGGAAAACCGAATTAATTAATTAACTATCAAAGGTTGAGATGGAAGATCCACAAAGTCTAGACTGTACCTAAGAGCCAGAGTTGTACGTTCTGTCCATGGGCAAGATCAAGTCAAGACTGGAAAATGGAACCAGGACGGGGCGTGACAACTTTGGCTGACTTGATCTGATTGGGCAGGAATACAGTCTCCACCCATTCTGTGGATCCTCCATCTCCAGTGCTGGAGAAATGAGCATTCACACAAATAAACATTGTAGAACTCCTCTGAGCAATTATACCCTGGGAAGACAGATCACAAACCTTCACGCCTTCTATGAGGAGGAAATCATGCTCTCTAGTTCTCACGCAGGCCTCATTCAGACTGCTACACTCAGGGACTGCTACGCCCCAGGTACTCATCAACCTCCTCTGGAATTCTCTTTGCACGAGAGAAGCTGCAAGAGGTTGCACAGCCCGCTGGAAAAAGGAAGGACGAGCCCTTTCTTCAACATGCACTGCACTCCAGAAAATCTGATTTTTCAAATAGCTGAATATAACGAGGAAGCTAAAAAGGAGCCCCCACTGCTGTTTCTGTTGAAAGTGGTCCCTAACAGAACAAAGGTTGTAGTTACAGGTTGTCCTCTTAGAATGCAGTAAGGCAGTCACAAAAATGGGTGCTGGAAAGAAAACGAAAGCAGACACCCCTTCCCCCGTCCTTCAACGTGGCTTCCTGTGAAAAGAGCTTTGCTTGGGATGTGGATCAATCAATCAACTTTCATTATAGTCATAGACCAGCATTACAAATAAAAAACATTAAAACAACAGTAATAGTAAAAAATAAAAGACCTATTAGGTTGTTGTTAATTGCGAAGTCGTGTCCGACCCATCGCGACCCCATGGACAACGTTCCTCCAGGCCTTCCTGTCCTCTACCATCTTCTGGAGTCCATTTAAGCTCACGCCTCCTGCTTCAGTGACTCCATCCAGCCACCTCATTCTCTGTCGTCCCCTTCTTCTATTGCCCT
>NW_015433994.1:0-1081 GCF_001527695.2 Protobothrops mucrosquamatus | reverse complement strand
TAAAAGTTTAACTAGTTATTTCCACATGATGTAGTAACTATGAGGTCGATGAGATTTGGACAAATTATTCTATTAACCACAATTATGATATTATTTTACTTCCAGGATTGGATTATGCGTCACACCATGCATCTGAATACTAGTTGTCAAGGAACAATAGTGAACAAATGTAAATGTCCTGGTGTCTTGCTAGTGCATATCTCTCACATATCTGGATAGTTACTTTGATGCTGTTTTTCTGTCTTTTGCTCTAATCCAGCTAGGCACAAGTATATAAACAGAGGAGTGGCATGCCTAAAATCTTCGGTTCATTAGGGGACAATGAGTCATTAATAACTCTTTAGAAGGCAAGAAAATATAACCAGCTGGTTGTTGACTAATAAAATGATTTTCATTATGGGTGAATGTAAGCAAAACCCAAAAAGCCCAGTTCATTTGTTCCTAGAATATAATTAAACCACCAAAAAGTAGTTTTCTCCCATCAATACTGAACTGTCACAATAGGGTTGTAAGCCTGCCCCATTGTCATCAAAATGAAGGTTTGGGCAAAGTTATCTAAGTAATAATCCTTTTGTAATGAGGCAAACACAAAAACATGAGCTGAGAGTTGAGTGATAATATGTTGATGGATACTATACAGAAATACTAATAGAGAATGCTACTTCCAGCTGAGAAACTGGCTTTTTAAAGTCTCATTATAATATATTATTGATTTTAACTCTTGGAACAATTTGCAAGCTTCGCATATTTTAAGGAAAATGTAGGAAATTCAAGACTATATCTTTCTTCCTTGAAGCATTATCTAGGTTACTGAATTAACCAAAAGCATTTTCAGTAAATGGCTCCTCAGTTTCTGCTCAAACTCATTCAGTAAAATAGAACCCATTACCTTTGGGTATTTTTACGAGGCCGAATTTGAGGGCTACATTGCAAGTTAAGAGTCTTAACATGGGATGCTAAGCCTGTTGCCTTCCAGATTCCAGCAATCTATAGTAGCATGTGCAGAAATAAGGGACTCTGTAGCCCCTTGTCACATCTCTGGTTCCAGATGCCTTTCAAGAGGAAGAGTTTTCATTAAGAC
>NW_015433993.1:0-1081 GCF_001527695.2 Protobothrops mucrosquamatus | reverse complement strand
TGCCTAAATGTTCTGGCTTTAACCATTTCCAAGCTTTAGTTGCACCGTCTTCCTGTTTTCGTGTCTCTATAATTCTCTGGGTGAATGGTAATCTCAAACACAGGAAGAAAGCAGACTCAAACTATAGCACAGTTTATGAATATTATTCACAAGCAAAACCCAAGTGTTTTTCTGAGGCTGAGCTCTATAAACACACACATAAATAGCACAAGGTTCTTACTTGTTCCTAATTCAAAACAGATGACACCAGAATCAAATGGTAGCAATAAACAGCACAAACAAAGGCTAAACAGAAAGCCGTTCAACGTAAATATTATACAATATGCAGAGACATACATCGTATAGGTTGTATGCTGCCAGGAGTCGCTGCGTGAGAGTTGGGCGGCTACATTCATCTGTTTAATAAGATAAAATAAAATAAATATGTTCCGTTCTCATAGAGGAGCACTTCTCAGTTTTGGCCACTTGAAGATATACGGACTTCAACTCCCAGAATTCCTCAGGGCTGGCTAGGGAATTCTGGGAGCTGAAGTCCGTAGGCCTTCAATTGACCAAGATGGAGAAACATTGACATAGAGAGAAGAAGCAGGAAAACATGGTTATGGAGTGAATTCAGGATATTTCTGGGGGATTTGCAAATCATTTTTGATTGTTTTTCCTATCATTGTTAGTAGCATACTGTATTTAAAAACAATCCCCTAGTGATAAATCGGCCACAAAGAGGGAGTCTGTCTGTCTGTCTGTCTGTCTGTCTGTCCATCATCATCTATCTATCTCTACCTATCTATCTCTCATAGTGCCCAGTGTTCAAGTCTGTCCAGATCCTCCTGTATCCTAAGCCTGTCTTCTGGAGTGTTGGCTATTCCTGCCAGCTTGGTGTCATCTGCAAATTTGATGAGTTCCCCATCTATCCCCTCGTCCAAATCGTTGATGAAGATGTTGAAGAGCACTGGGCCCAGAACAGAGCCTTGGGGCACCCCACTACACACTTCCCTCCATGTAGATGTGGTTCCATTGAGGACCACTCGCTGAGTACGGCCGGTCAGCCAGCTACGGATCCATCTGGTGGTGATGCTGTCTA
>NW_015433992.1:0-1081 GCF_001527695.2 Protobothrops mucrosquamatus | reverse complement strand
TAAGTAGTAAAAAAAGTAGACTGTACAGCTTTAGATTACGTACCATTTCATCATAAAGCTTTTGAATAAAAAAAATGTCCACTATTTTGTGGGAAAAAAATAGTGAACATAATGTGAAAAAAGTGGACTGTCCACTCAAATAGTGGACACCTGGCAACCCTAACCAGCAGACCCAGCCTTGTAGCCCCCTTCGGACTGGCCGGCTTAAAGAGGCTAAAACGTGGCGAGAACTCCGGTACTTCGGCCTCAAAAGTTCCCTGCCTTGTCTTTCTTCGTAGGTGTTCAACGCCCATTATAACCTAACCCGGCACATGCCTGTTCACACCGGAGCCAGGCCCTTCGTGTGCAAAGTTTGTGGGAAAGGTTTCCGCCAGGCCAGCACGCTCTGTAGGCATAAAATCATCCACACGCAGGTACGCTGGGCCTTGGAAGAGAGACCCGTCCGGTTGGTGTGTATTTCCGTTGCCTTAAAAAAAAAAACAAAAAAAAAAAAAGGGAAGGGGAGAAACTGAGTTTAAGCGCCACGCTTTTTCGGCCGAGGGTCTTGGAAGGCAAAAGCGCGGTGAGTCATTTCAGAGCAGCGGCTTAACTTGTCCTTTCCACCCACAGGAAAAGCCCCACAAGTGTAACCAATGTGGGAAAGCCTTCAATAGGAGTTCCACGCTGAACACCCACATTAGGATCCACGCCGGCTACAAACCGTTCGTCTGTGAATTTTGTGGCAAAGGATTTCATCAAAAAGGTATTTAGACCAGGCAACGTTCTTGACCTCTGCGCGCATTTGAATCGCCCGAAGAGCTAATTGGGGATGGAAGTTGGGAGAGGATAGAAACGTTCTTAAGAATTATTACCATTCTTTGGCGAGAGGAAAGCCAGCTTGCCTATATATATATATATATATATATATATATATATATATATATATGTATGTATGTATGTATGTATGTATGTATGTATGTATGTATGTATGTATGTATGTATATATATGTATGTGTGTATGTATATATATATGTATATACGTATATATGTATATATGTATATATGTATTTGTTTTCTGAGGTTTTCGCGGGTGTTTGTATGT
>NW_015433991.1:0-1081 GCF_001527695.2 Protobothrops mucrosquamatus | reverse complement strand
CAGAATAAGCCGCAGTCGTGGCTGCACTACGTGTGGAATGAGCTGTGACGTTCGCCGGAACCTGAAGAGACTGAGACTTGTATGCATAAGAGATGCATGCCCTGATCCATCTTCCAATGGTTGAAGATGATACCTTCAGACCTTTGGAAGAAGGATGGAAAGACACAAACAGAGCCTCAGTCCTGCGAAAAGGTTCTGTACGTTTTACGTAGTGATGCATGGCCCGTCGTACGTCCAACGTGTGCCACAGCCTTTCCAGACGATGGGATGGTCGAGGACAAAAATTTGGAAGAACCAGGTCCTGAGACCTATGAAACCAAGTATTGACCTTCGGGATGAAGGATGGGTGCAACCGGAGGACCACCCTGTCATCCAGAAAGGTACAGAGGTCACCTCTGACTGAAAGCGCAGCCAGCTCAGAGATACGTCTTGCCGAAGTAATGGCGATCAAAAAGGCGACTTTCAAAGAAAGGAAGTGTAAAGAACAAGACCTGATAGGTTCAAATGGTGGCCCCGTGAGAACCTGCAATACCTTTGGTAAATCCCACGTGGGGTATCTATGCACTACGGGAGGAGCAGTGTGAACAGCTCCCTTAAGGAAAGCCCTGACTGTCGAGTGATGTGACAGTTGCGCATGATTCTCACAAGTGAGAATTGAGGACAAGGCAGCAATTTGCCTACGAATAGTGTTATAGGCCAGGCCTTTGTTCAGGCCCTCTAAGAGGAAATCTAAGATAATGGGAATGGATACTGTCAACGGATCCAACCTCCGGGAGGTGCACCAAGTGCAGAAATGCTTCCATGTGGCATCATAAATTCTGTTAGTCGAAGGACGTCTAGAGGCCTGAATTACTGCTATGACATCCGGGGAAAATGATTGCTTGGCTAAATTCTCCCGCTCAAGTGCCAAGCGGCTAACTGAAGCCACTGCGGATCCGGATGTTGTAGCTGACCCTGACTGAGAGCGACTAGATTTGGTGGGATCTTCCATGGCGGAGAGACCGACAGATCCACGAGGTCTGCAAACCAAGGTCTCCTTGGCCAGTGAGGGACCACCAGGATCAACTCCGCCTGTTCTAAA
>NW_015433989.1:0-1081 GCF_001527695.2 Protobothrops mucrosquamatus | reverse complement strand
CCCAAAGGAACCCTCTCCAAAGCGCGACTCCCCAAAGGGTCCCTCTCCAAAGCGCCCCCTCCCCAAAGCGTCCCCTTTCCAAAGCGTCCCCTTTCCAAAGCGCCCCTCCCCAAAGGGACCCTCTCCAAAGAGCGCCTCCCCGTGCGCCCCTCTCCAAAGGGACCCTCTCCAAAGACCCTCTCAATCGGTCTTCCCCAAAGGGACTCTCTCCAAAGCACCCCTCCCCAAAGAGACCCTTCCCAAAGCGCCCCCTCCCCAAAGGGACCCTCTTCAAAGCGCGACTCCCCAAAGGAACCCTCTCCAAAGCGCCCCCTCCCCAAAGGGACCCTCTCCAAAGAGCGCCTCCCCGTGCGCCCCTCTCCAAAGGGACCCTCCCCAAGCGCGGCGAGCCCACCCACCGGGGCGCCCTTCCTGTCCTCGGCGCGGGCTGGAAAAGGAAAGGCGCGGCGAGGCTGGGAGGCGGCGCCACCGGGCGCGCCTCTTCCTCTCCCCGCCTTCCTCGCCCGGCGGCCCCGCTGCGCTGCGCTGCGCTCCCCGGCCAGGGCAGGTGTGTCCCGCCAGGTGGGCGGCCTGGCCACGCCTCCTCCAGGCTGGGAGGGGGGTAACCCCGCCCCCTGGAGGGTCCCCAGGTGGAGACCAGCCGGCTGGCGCCTTCAGCCTGGCGCCCACCGGCTGGTTTGGGAGGACTACAAGTCCCAGCGGGCGCCCCCCCGCCTCCCAGAGCCTGCCGGGAGTTGTAGTTCTTCCTTCCCTCGCCCTGTAGCAGCTACGGTCTCCGACCAGCCTTTTCGGAAAATGCCAAATAAATAAATAGGGGAGATCGCGTTGTCCCGGGGGCTCTGCGGGGCAGCTGGCAGCCTCCAGCTGTTTTCCAGGCTGCAACCCGCAGAATTTGGGGTCCGTGCAGGCTTCGGGGGGGGGGGAAGGTATGGATCCCCTGCCTGCACATCTGGAGGAAGCTGCATTGTTTTGCAGGGAGGGGAGAGGTGATGATGGGATGGGGGCAGAGGGGGTTTTCCCCCCCCCGAACAGAAAAATGCCAGGAGACCGGCTCAGAATAAGCACCTCTGGACTTATTCTC
>NW_015433987.1:0-1081 GCF_001527695.2 Protobothrops mucrosquamatus | reverse complement strand
TGACTCTGCATAGAGAGGGCTGTAAAGCACTGTGAAGCGGTATAGAAGTCTAAGTGCTCCTGCTATCTTATGGGATCTCGAAATTGTGCCCTTTTGGTGGCAGCCCCTGCCCTCTGGAACGTCCTTCCCCTTGGGGCTCTATAGGCCTCTGCCCTCCTCGCCCCCAGAGAAGCACCCAAGACCTGTTTCCCCCCCCCCCAGGAGCTGGGATAGGAGGAGGTGGGCGAGAGGATTTAAGGAGGGGCTGCCTGTGGAAGTTCATTTGGGTGCCTGGTTGTTAATGTCGATTGTGTTAAAAGGTGTGTGTTTGACATTGTTTAGTTTTTGACTGAGAATTCAGCACAAGCTGGGAAGCTACATAAAAGTTTTAAATACATCTATAAATCTAATTTAAATCGCCCGGAAGTCAGGGTTGGCATTTTTATTTCTTGCTGAACCTCTAGTGCAAATAAACAATTTCCGGGTTCTTAAAGGGAAAAAAAAATCCCTTCTGAAGCAAAGCGATTTCCCTTCTCTTTGCCCCACTAAAAAAGTCCACATCCCTCTTTTGCCTTGCCTATAAATGCCTCCCTTCCCCTCGCAGGAGGAAAGCCTGGAGTTGCCTCTGAGCAGACTTGCTACCTGTGGAGGCCAAAGGACAGGTGAGTGCGGCTCTCCCACCTGTGGGCACCGGACAGGTGGGGCCCCTGCGCCAGATCGCTCCTGCTTCTCTCTCTCTCCATCCAGGGGGCTGCAGCCGACATCCAGGTTCCCGCAGGGGATCCGTGGGAGGCAAGGACAAAGGGATCTCCCAGGGGGATCTCTGGGGAAGGATCTTTTGGGGGGGCCCTTCTGTCCTGTACGTAGCAATGCAGGATCCACTGTGACCCCCCCCCCAAGGCTGCTGCCTGAAGAAGGAGGGAGAAACGGGGTCCAGCTGGGCAAGTGAAAAAGTGCAACGCAAAGTCTGGGACTCCCAGCTTGGCCCCAGGTTGGACTTCACCCCCTCTCACCCCCCTTTCCTCTCTCTCTCCCCCCCCCAGTTCTCTCTGCAGGGAAGGAAAGAAGACCATGGGGCGATTCATCTCCGTGAGCTTCGGCT
>NW_015433986.1:0-1081 GCF_001527695.2 Protobothrops mucrosquamatus | reverse complement strand
GTGGACTTCAACTCCCAGAATTCCTGAGCCAGCATGGGAGAAACTATGGCCCCCTTCATGACTTGTGGACTTCAACTCCCAGAATTCCTGAGCCAGCATGGGGGAAATATGGCCCCCTTCATGACTTGTGGGCTTCAACTCCCAGAATTCCTGAGCCAGCATGGAGGAACTATGGCTCCTTTATGACTCGTGGACTTCAACTCCCAGAATTCCTGAGCCAGCATGGGGGAACTGTGGCCCCCTTTATGACTCGTGGACTTCAACTCCCAGAATTCCTGAGCCAGCATGGGGGAACTATGGCCCCTTCATGACTTGTGGACTTCAACTCCCAGAATTCCTGAGCCAGCATGGCTCAGCTTGGAAACCTCTCCCTTTCCCCTCAGCATGGCTGGCTCAGGAATTCTGGGAGTTTTTTTTTTCTTTAAATTTATATACCGCCCTATCTCCCTTACGGGACTCAGGGCAGTGAACAGGCAATAATAAAGTTGAAGTTCACGAGTCATAAAAGAGCCAAGGTTGCCTACCCCTGGTCTATACATAATGTTGTACAGAGTATGTTTTTAAATGTGTGTTATGTCTGTGTACACTTGAGAGCAAGCAACTACATTTCATTTTTAAGGTGTGCCGTTATGCCCACAGGGGGAAAAAATGACAATAAAGGTTATCATCCTTTAGTTTTGACTGGCACCACTTTGTTGAAAAAAAAAATCTTCACCAGGGTCCAGTCCAAGCTGGGAATAATCAGAATGGAGACTGCTTTAGAAAGAAGGTTGCAGTTTATTGAAGAACAGAGCCAGACAGAAAGATGGCTCTGGGAAAAACTGACCACATGGAGCAGGGAGTGGTGGGTTTTTATACCTTCTTGAGCTTTTGTTTGGAGTTGTTCCTGTGGCATGAACTTTGACCTGAATCTGAGTGTGCCTTTTTGGTATTCTGATGGTGGTGGGTTAATCCTATTATGTCCCAAAGGTCATATCCTGCTTCCCTGGGGCTGTGGCTGACGAGTGTTGAGTTTTTTGGTGTGAGGGATTGTTGATTCTAAGGATCTTCGTCTTTCTAATCCCAGCTTCCTGGCTCCGAT
>NW_015433985.1:0-1081 GCF_001527695.2 Protobothrops mucrosquamatus | reverse complement strand
AATCACGACAACTGGATCAAAGTTTGTTAATCTGTGCAAATATTCCTGAGGTAAATTTGTAGCTATCGTAAGTTCCTCAAAAGATGGTGTATCTTTTGAGGAACTTACGATAGCTACAAATTTACCTCAGGAATATTATTGGCAACTGTGACCTTCAAAAAAAATTCTGTCAGTTGGAAGGAACTGTGATGTGCATTCGTGTCCAAGACTTCATAGTCCTTGAGTTATGACCGTAATGGAGCTTGCCTATCATGGTTTTAACCATAATGGTCATAAATTGAATCACCCACGTGACCAATCCAATTTCGTGACCTTTTTTCGTGTGTGTGGTGGTCGTTAAGCAAATGCTGCGGTCGCTAAGCAAGCCGACGGTTTGCTATCGGCGCAGATTTGGAAAAAAAAACAATATAAATTTCCAGTTTTAGTAAAACTGTAGTAAAATGCAGCCACGTGATTGCAGGACGCTGCAATGCCAAGGGGCGACCGTTGTAACTTCAAATCCAGGTCATAAGTATCCCCAGAGAGGTCAGTTGTAACCTCAAATGGACACTAAGTGACCAGGGATAAGTCGAAGGCCACCTATATTTGCAAAAAAAAATTCAAAAGCTTATTCAAATTTGTGCAAATGAGCCATTTTTTCCAGAAAAAAGGAGAATACTTTGCTCTTAAGAAGCTGGAATTTCCCCAAGGTGGTCAAAAAAGTCAAGATGGCGGTGAAGACCACATGGTCCGATTCTTTTTTTTATTTGTGCTGTAACGCTGGGCTTTAGTGGCAGGGATGTGGTTGCCATTTGGACTTTCTGGACCTCTTTTGTTCTCCAGTTAGTTGAAGGTTGATAAGTCATACAGAATAACAGAGTGTGGAAGGGACCCTGGAGGTCTTAATAATAATAATAATAATAATAATAATAATAATAATAATAATAATAATAATAATAATAATAATAATAATAATAATAATAATAATAATAATAATAATAATAATAATAATAAAGTTGGAAGGGACCTTGGAGGTCATCGAGTCCAACCCCCTGCCCAGGCAGGAACCCTACACCATTTCAGACAAATGGCTGTCCAGTCT
>NW_015433984.1:0-1081 GCF_001527695.2 Protobothrops mucrosquamatus | reverse complement strand
GGAAGGAAGGAAGGAGGAGGGAGGAAGGGAGGGAGGGATGGTGGAAGGAAGGAGGAAGGAAGGGAGGGAAGGAAGGAGGGAGGGAGGGAAGGAGGGAAAGAAGGTGGAGGGAGGGAGAGAAGAAGGGTAGAAGGAGGGAGAGAGGGAGGGGGGAGGAAGGAAGGAAGGAAGGAAGGAAAACAAAGATGGAGGCACAAAGTTTACTTAGTCTTGCGTTTTCTATGCAGGTGACCTCAAGTTTTGTGACGTAGCCCTTAGGTCTCTTCGTATATCTTAAATCTGCTTCCAGATGAATGAAGATAGCTTCCCCCCACCCCCCCGATTAATTGACAGAATGGAGAAAAACATGCTGAACTATCCTTGACATTTTGATTCCCAATAAGAATAGATTTAAGCCTCTCCTTCAAGTGAGACCTAGGAAACCAGATGTATTTATTTATTTATTTTCTTTCTTTCCTCAGCCAGCCTTCAGGTTTTTTCTTTCTGGTTTTGCTGGCTTTCGATAATTGCTAGGCAACAAGGTAGAACTGACAGCATGAGATGTGATGCAGCACTTTGGGGGGGGGGGGATCAAGACCCAATGACATTTAATGAGAAGAAGGTTCCACTGGGGGAAAAAACCACGCATGAACCAGTTTCTAAGAAACACAAGGAACATCCAAAGTCTCCAGAGGGTATTAAAATAAACAGTTAGTGTGTATTTCATATCTCAGTATATATTTCATATTTTTTACACTGGGCACTCCCTAATTTTCAAAGCGCGGGCAGAAAGAAAGAGGAAGCAGAAAAAGAGCTGCAGGGAAAAAAAAAATATCTATAATGAGGGTGAAAAGCAACACAGCATTCTTCCTGTATAACAAACACTGATTGATTAAAACTGGGAATATGTACAATATACAGCTTAAGTGCAATTCATCATAAATGCAAATCACGCCATAATTTGCTATTTCTGCTTCAGCTATTCCGGGCATGATTATTGATTTCTATTTTGGTTTTGTCCTCTCTCTGTATCCTTATCTCCCAATTTGCATATTTTGTATTTTAAACTGTACCCATGATCGGGTTTTTTTTCCCCCATTCT
>NW_015433983.1:0-1081 GCF_001527695.2 Protobothrops mucrosquamatus | reverse complement strand
TCTGCCGGAACGCGGCGGAACGGCGTTCCGGCACCTTTTTCCGGGCCGGCCGCACCGGAAATAGCCCCTCCCAAACCGGAAATAGCCCCTCCCAAATTTTACTTGCATCTTTTTTCTAAAGGGGCGGGCCTAGGGTTTGATGGGGGCGTGGCCAGGTTTGAGTTCCGCCACCTTTTCGCTGAGAAAAAAAGCCCTGTGTCAGATAGATGTTGGAAATGCAAACACAGGTCAGGTACTTATTACCATGTTTGGTGGACATGTGCCAAAGCAAAGAGTTATTGGGAAAAATGCATACGTGGCTAGAAAAGATGCTGGGAAAATATGTAGATTTTAAACCAGAACTTTTTTTATTAGGTATAATGCCAGAAAAGACTGATAAACAAAGCATATATTTGATTCTACATGTAACAACAGTGGCAAGAATTATATTTGCACAATATTGGAAAAATGAAGAAATATCATCAGATGAAGAAATAATTTAAACAATACTAGAATGTGCGGAGATGGATAGACTGACTTTGAGGTTGAAAGAAAAAGAAGAACTAAATATTATCAAATTTGGGACTTATTTTATCAATGGCTTGAGGAAAGAATAAGAGATTAGGAATTAAATCTGTATTAGTGAATGTAAACTCAGACAACACGTTTCTTGAAAAAGTACTATTGAATGTATGAAAAAATCAATATTACTTTACTGATTAATAAACTGCAAAGCAAGTACATTATTTTCACCTTCATGTTTCTATTGTTTCTCTCATACAATGACAAACATAGTTCTCCTTCTTTATAACAGGTCTATTGATACAGCAGATATGTGTTTTTCTCTGGTAATAAATAACTAATATTTCTTAATCATCTCAAATATATGGCTCTATACAAACCTACATTTGGCTTAATTATTCAGAAATGTAATTCAAGCTGCTGGTTATCTTCAAGAACTCTTATTCCAAATAGAAATTGCCTGCCCCAGAAACACTTTCTCTTATGGTGTGGTGGCGATGAGCAATTTCTACAGGAGGCTCCCTTGTGTGGAATGGATTCCATCCAGAATAAATTTTCCTAACATTTACAAAGTGTTTAA
>NW_015433982.1:0-1081 GCF_001527695.2 Protobothrops mucrosquamatus | reverse complement strand
CCCCAAATGACAATCAAGAACAATTTTATCAAAGATTACACAGGAAACTAATAGAAATGGAATACCAAAATATTTGTTTAATAGGAGGCTTTAATGCGATAGTAGATGGAACAATGGATTATAAAAGTAGCAAAACAGGAAAACCCATAAGAAGAAGACTACCCAAGACATTTTTTGGTATGGCAGAAGAAATTGGAATACAAGATGTTTGGAGAGAAATCAATCCACAAAACTGACAATATACTTTTTACTCAAATAGCCATAAATCTTGGTCAAGAATTGACATGATTTGGATGACTTCTGAATTAAGGATGGATATACAGGAAATTGAGATAGAAATAGGCACATGGGCAGATCATAACCCTTTAAAAGTGACATGGAAAGGAATAAAAAAAAAACCCAAGATGGATTTTAAATCAATCTATACTAAAAGACAAAGAATTCATAGAGTTGGCGAAAAGAGAAATGGAATTCTTCTTTAAAGAAAATAAAGAAGATACATCACTACAAAATTCATGGGGCACAGCTAAAGCGTATTTTAGAGGTATAGCTATAACGTACATGGCAAAGAAAAATAAACAGAGAAGACAGCAATATTTATTATTAAAAGAAAAAATTAGAAAATTAGAGACAGAATTATGACAAAACCCACAGAAAAAGACTTTGAAAAGAGAAATGGAAATAATAAAACACAAGCTGAATTTGTTGGACTCAGAAAAATTGGCGGAACAAATAAAGAGAGCAAAACAAAATTTCTTCGAAAATGCTAATAAGCCAGGAAGATGGCTAGCTTATAAGCTTAAAAACAGAAAGAGAAGAAAATAATACATAATTTAATAGATGGGAAAGGTTGTTTACAATTTAAAAAGGAAGAAATAAAAAAGATAATTACGGAATATTATAAGGAATTGTATGGTAAAGAGGAGGCTGTAAGAGAGAGAATTGCTCAATACCTAGAAGAAAGTAAATTGCCAAAAATTCCAGAGACATTCAAAACTATGTTAGAAGAAAGAATAACAATGATGGAGATATTAGAGGCTATAAAATGACAAGAAAATGGGAAAACACCAGGCCCAGATGG
>NW_015433981.1:0-1081 GCF_001527695.2 Protobothrops mucrosquamatus | reverse complement strand
AACAATTAACCAGTGGAACAACCTGCCTCCAGAAGCGGTGAATGCTCCAACACTGGAAGTTTTTAAGAAGAGACTGGACAGCCATTTGTCCGAAATGGTATAGGGTTTCCTGCCTGAGCAGGGGGTTGGACTAGATGACCTTCAAGGTCCCTTCCAACTTTACTATTATTATTATTATTATTATTATTATTATTATAAATACGTTCTTTACACACCAATTAGATCAAGTTCAGTTAAGTTCATGTTAGAAATGTTTATAGTTTTTTTTCCTTGTGTTAATTTGGCCTGCTCAGAAGAAGTTTAACAGTTTTTCTCTTTTTTGTGTGTGAATCTTTTTGCAATTACATCTTTGAAAGAGATAGTGTAGCACCTGCCATTGGGGAATGGTTTTGAGTTTCTGTCAGCTGAATTTAAGAAATGTTCCAGAGGGGCTTGAGTTGCTAAGTTTGTTTGTGTCTGTGGAAGCAGAGAATATTTTTCCTCCTAACTCTCTAAATTGTTGTATCTTGGAGGAAATTTGAAGCAGAAGAAAAAAACATTTATTCTCAGAGCTTGAAGGGCTATGCATTATTTATACTTCAGAATCTTTCACTACTTTGGAAAAAAATAAAATCTGATTACAGATGTTCTTTTACTGCATGTTTACAAGAAACAACTTGAAACTGTCAGTTTAGATGTTTGCCATTCTGCATATTTCAATCTATGAAAATGGACAGTATGACAAACACGTGAAATATCAAAGAACAGCCAAATATGACCAACTCAAGATAGCAGTCTTGTTAATAGGTTCTGCAAGAATGGCTAAAAAGACCATTAATGAACTTTTCAAAACAACAATTCATAGCATGCCACAAATTGGAAAGGGGTTTAGGATGGTTTTTGTTGTTGTTGTTGTTTAGATATATTTGAAAATAATGACCTATTCATTTTTCATATTTTAATGTTATCTTACTTGATGGCAGTCTATCTTTGGATATATTATATTTATTCATAGAACAATATGAGGAGAAGAATCTGAAAGAGCCAATAATTTCATCAAAATGATGAAGGCAGCATCACAACAGCATGACAGAAATTCCCT
>NW_015433980.1:0-1081 GCF_001527695.2 Protobothrops mucrosquamatus | reverse complement strand
ACCCATCAGGACTAATCCAGCCATAAAAAGGAGTCAGTTCTCATTTGCAGTGATAATAACATTGAATAACCATAGCTTCATTTTGATACCTATTGTAATTATTCACATCAGTATATTCTACATGTTTGCAGAACAGGTTAAGAACCTTTCAGGGTTCAAGAATTTAGGCAAAAGATCCATTCCTTTACTTCCAGTACTTCCCTTAGGCGTGGCTCTCATTCAATTTTCAATTACTGTTTCATACCAAAGCAGTAGCACATTCCTTTGTTTGTATTTATTTTACATCCAATTGAGGACTTTAGAGTTGTAAAACATCGAAATCACACAGCTATCAATAGAAATAGAGGAGAGTTTTCTAACAGGCCTTCCAAAGCCTTTTCTCATCAGATGGACAGATTCATTCTAGCAAAGCAGTGCTAGATGTTCTTGCTATACAATACAGGTCTTTTTAAAAAAAAGTCATACACCACCTGCTTCAAAGAAAACACAACGTGGTCCAAAATAACTGCTGAGAATGATATTTTTAATATTTATTGATGAACAGCTTCTCAATTTTGGAGAGGTTTATTATGGGCTTATTTTGTCTCATCTAGAGGCTTGATGGATACCAGGCACTGGTTCAAGCTTACAATAGCACCTCTGGTATGGTCCAGGGTAGCAAAGTATACGTGAGAATAATCTGCAGCCTGATGTTAGTTTGTAAAACAGATGTTGCTAATGTTCAGAAATACCAAAGCTGCAATAGTAAACATCCCTCATCAAACAGGAATATTATTTAAGGAGAGGACCATTTTGTAAAATTCTGCAAGCACTTCTAGGCAAATTACCTTTCTTCTTGGAGATCCTTTGTGGGCAAGAACTAAAGGCATTTAATTTCCCACATGGCAGAGGTCGGCCCCAAGGCCCCTAACTTGTGGGGTGCCACAAGGGTCGGTCCTCTCCCCCTTACTGTTCAATATTTATGTGAAGCCGCTGGGGGAGATCATCCGTGGCTTTGGGGTGGATTTTCATCAGTACGCTGACGATACTCAGCTGTACATTTCCACCCCAGGCCACCCCAATGATGCCCTTGACGTGATGG
>NW_015433979.1:0-1081 GCF_001527695.2 Protobothrops mucrosquamatus | reverse complement strand
GAGAAGGAGAAGGAGAAGGAGAAGGAGAAGGAGAAGGAGAAGGAGAAGGAGAAGGAGAAGGAGAAGGAGAAGGAGAAGGAGGAGGAGGAGGAGGAGGAGGAGGAGGAGGAGGAGGAGGAGAACAGAATCTGGTTGATCTTCTTTCTTCCTTATGGCAGAAATAACACGTTCAATTATTACTCTTTAGGTAGCAAACTTTTAAGTCATTTTAAAAAAAGAGGGGGTGGGGGGGTGTTGGCTAAGAGATGGAAATTTTAACAAAGTTTGGGAAAGCAAAATCGTTTCATCTTTTTTTTTTTATGTCCCGAAGTTTGTTTTAACAATTTTGTACTGAAAAACACCGTATCGGCTGCAACATCACCATATAATGTGTGTATAAACTGTATGGTGTTATGGAGATTCCAACTATTATTTATGAGTTCTCACAAATACAAATTTATGACGTTACTTGGGACTGGAAATCCAGTTGTCAGTCAATGTAAGTCGCACACCCAGGTGACCTAACCTTTTTTTTTTTTACATTTTTTTGCAGCGGTCGTTAAATAAACCCATTCTTTTGCCAGAACTGGCAAAAAACATTGCAAATTTCAGCCATAGGATGCTGGAACCTGTGATAACCATGCTTTGCTTTAGATCAAATGACTGTTTGTAAGTTGAGGACTAACTATAATGCACAGTTAAGAAAGCATGGTAGATTAGAAGTAAAGATACCCGGGTAATTTAACCAGAATAATAGCCTTCAAAAAAAGCACCGTTGATGAATTTCAGTAGCTCTGCAAGGAATGCAAATGGAGTCTTGCTATGCACGATAATATTTGATTAGCATAGATTTACCTAAGATTCATTAATTTCCGCGTGACCTTTTTGTGGTCGGAGTGACCGTAGTACCTGCATACTAATCCCAGGGAAGTGGAAAGTGCTAACCTTCGCAGACATTAGCCTAACAACAAATAAAACCTCAAGGATTGCAGAGCGAATAGGGCAAAGAGTTGATTTTGCCTTCAGAATACAGAACAGAAATAGAATGTAAGGACCAGAATAAAGCAAAAAGAGAAAGTAAGGCACACAGCTAAGTAGAGAT
>NW_015433978.1:0-1081 GCF_001527695.2 Protobothrops mucrosquamatus | reverse complement strand
TCCATCCATTATTTCTTGTCTTGCCTTGGTGCTTTGGAAAATAGTTTAATCCTTTCATCTTTGTGACAGCCTCTCAAATATTAGAACACTGGTATCATGTCTCCCCTATTTATTTATTTTTTCAGTAGACTAGACACACTCAATTCCTGTAACCGTTCTTCATATGTTTTAGTCTCCAGCACCCTAATCATTTTTGTTGTTCTTTTTTGCACTCTTTCCAGAATCTCAAAACTCCCTTTATGGATCTCATCTCAAGAACCATATTATAAAATAGAAATGTAGCTAAATGGGTTGTGTTTACATTTATATTTTGTTATGATTTCAAAGATATTTTTTATAAAATGTATCATTGGAACATTACATCAGAGAAATTTTCTGGAATGCATAAGGACACTTTAAATGTATGTGGGAAATGTGAATAACATGAAGGGACATTTTGTCATGCTTGGTGGATAAACAGAAAAAAGCCATGGAAGATTATTTCAATATATGATCATAGCAATGACCTTATGGTATCCACAGAGATGTAAAGATTCTACACTATTCTCTATGGAGGAATTATTGGTGAAGCTGACTGATTTTGCTGAAATAAATACACTTTTTTTTCATTAGAGAAAGAACATTACTTGTGGGGAACTTCAGAATTATTCTTTCCTTCCTTTTTCCTCTTTCCTCTTTCCTGCAGACATGTAAGTGACTGCTGCTGGGTGGACAAGGGAGTGAGAGATTGCAAGACTGGCTGGGAAATTGACACAGAATACTGAAAATGAAGCTCACTGTAACTGCAGCAACAGTCCATTAGCACAGTAGCAACCAGTAGCACAACTTCCCCAAATTTCATTCCCTTAGGAATAATAGGTATCAGATTTTGGACACATTCTGTATGCTAGCCCATTGTGTATCTTGGTTCAAAAATTGTTGCCGTAGGTTTTTCCAGATTAAAGATCATGATAAGAGTGTTAGTAGTTTTGCAATAGTGGAGAATATCTGTAGCTAGAGTGTAGAATGAGGGTGGAGATTTGTTCTCTGAGCTTGTGGGTTGGTTTCTGAATGTTTTATTACCAGGCTAGGTAACATATTC
>NW_015433977.1:0-1081 GCF_001527695.2 Protobothrops mucrosquamatus | reverse complement strand
GCCCCTCGGTAAACCAAGGAGATGGTCGAGATCCACGTCGGGTCAGAGGCCGCAAAGGCACGACTCGGTCCAATGCTGCGGCGGCAGTTGTCTCCCAGGCCGCCGCCTGATTTTCCGCCGAGTCGTGGACTAGATCTTCCGGATATGGCCCAAGCTCCATCAGGAACCTCTCAGGGTCCATCAGTCGCCTGGGACGGAATCTCAATTAGGAATGTGCGAAATCTAGCCTTCCAGAAGTAGAAGTGGAACTGGAGGTGCTTCACAATAATCTGGATATGTGCAGGATTACATTACCATCCTGTCAAAAAATGTTGCCAGTGGAAATTTTGGATGGGATGGAAAGAAACAAGAGATAATAATCATGGTAGGAAGGAATGGAAAATCTACACCACCCTTCCACATTCTGATGCTTTTCCATTTTGGGCTGGATGGAAGTTGTAATCTAGCTAATTTGGAGAATGTCAAATTCCTTAGCAAAAAAACCTGGATGAACCACTCAGCCAGAGGCTCTCAGACACACAATATTATAAGGTTAGATAAGAACTGGATTGCCCACTAGGAAGAAGCCGTATAAAGCAGATAATTGCCATCTGCCATGGTGGTTAAATACAAATTCTCTCTTATTATCCCTAATCCTGGCAGTTCAAATCTGTTACCTATTTCTCTCCCTGTATAACTGACATCTCTTTCCTAGAAAGTATCGACTCCTGGCTTGACTCTTAGATGGTTGGAAAAATAAACAAGAAAGTTCTCCAAAGCATCTCCCTGCTTCAGTTAAGTAGGATATATCATTTTAGAATTCTGTCACTTTTGTTTTTGTTGAATGTAATAAACATTATGGCCATAGAGAGGACAGAAATATTAATTCAGTTGCTAACGGGTCCTGTCCAGTTTCTTCAGACCTCCTTAGTGAACCATTACAACTCTCCACAAATGAATCAATGCAAATTATACGCACCGCATCCCACACCACAGCAGCTACACCCAACTGCATCCAATTCTGCTTAATGTGAATTGTATGGTTGGCAAAACAGAATGTAGAGGAAGATTTATGTAACTTCTGCATTCCCCAAAGAGCCGT
>NW_015433976.1:0-1081 GCF_001527695.2 Protobothrops mucrosquamatus | reverse complement strand
TGTGCAAGCTGTGTACTATGACGATACAAATGAAGACAGTGGCATCAGCAGCCATTCTCAGCTGAGTCTCAACTTAGCTATGAGTGCTGATGAAAAGAAGGAAGAGGTAAGAAGGAAAGTAAGCCACTTTTTAAAACAATCGGTAATGCTTTATATGGTTGTCCTATGGCTTAGCTATCTTGTGCCTATCTGTATTTTACCTTTCCTAGAATGCTTTCCTTTATTTTTGCAGAAATAAATCCCCATGGATAGAACTTTTTTAAAAATGAAAGTAGCACTAATTTATTTTGCTTCCCTATACACAAGAATCATAATAGCTCTAGTGGAAAGGTTGCTTATAGACATTTTCAAGGACAGCTTTATTGCGTTTCACAAGGTTAGAAGCTTGGGGCAGGATCAAGACCAAGCAGGTCTAGTGAAGATTGCTGGATTCTTGACAGAAAACATATAGTACAAACTACATGTCCGTTATGTTGATGGTAATAAACTGGTAACTGATCTGGCAACCAGCCCTAAACTTGTTAAGCTTATAAATGCATAATGTATATGTGAATATCAGTATAGCATATATGGCAGGCATGTCCAAAGTCCGGCCCGCGGGCCATTTGCGGCCCGCGGCCCGGTTTAATCCGGCCCTCGAACAGCCCTCCCTGCGGTATGTAAATGCGGCCCTCCCACGGCCCTCCGGCAAGTCCCATGAGAGAGAGAGAGAGAGAGAGAGAGAGAGAGAGAGAGAGAGAGAGAGAGACGCACTTGCACTTCTGTCTCTCTCTCTCTCTCTCTCATGGGACTTGCCCCCTCGCAGGGCTCCTCATTGGCCCTGCGCCCGGGTGTCCCGCCCCCTGGGAGAAGGGCGGCCAGGAAGTCCCTTTCCCGGGCTGACCCCATCCCAGGCGCACGTGGCTGGGGAGCCATGCGGGGAAGCCCCGGGATCCCCGCTGGGAGCAACCCCCCGGAGCCTTTGCTGAGTGGGCCAGCCCTCCCGTAAGCCGCAGCCCCGAGAGAGCAGCCCCTGCGATGTCCAGCCGGCGCAACCGTTGGCCAAGCAGCAGCAGAGCCAGAGATGGAAGGTCAGTGGCAG
>NW_015433975.1:0-1081 GCF_001527695.2 Protobothrops mucrosquamatus | reverse complement strand
CATTCTATTCGATTCTATTCTATTCTATTCTATTCTATTCTATTCTATTCTATTCTATTCTATTCTATTTTCTCCATTGCATCTATTCTATTCTATTCTATTCTATTCTATTCTATTCTATTCTATTTTCTCCATTGCATCTATTCTATTCTATTCTATTCTATTCTATTCTATTCTATTCTATTCTATTCTATTCTATTCTATTCTATTCTATTCCATTCCATTCCATTCCATTACATTCCATTCCATTCTATATCAGAGTCAGTTCTAATCCTGGCCTCACCTACTTTTGAAATGTGGTCATAGGTCTGTCTCTCAAGAACCAAAACTGAGGGTATTAGGAGGGCAAAGCATGTTCAACACAATATTATCACAGAGGGATTAGTTTGTCGGAGAAGAGGAAAGAGAAAAACGAGATACCTCTGCTTCAGGTACCAAGAAGGAACAACAATGTTTCATCCAGCGCCATGTTCCTCAACCTTGCGAACTTGAAGCTGTGCGGACTTCAAGCTCCGAAGGTTGAGAAACACGGATCTGATGGTCCTGATCAGAACGGCTGTGCTTTTTGGAACAGATGGTCAAACACTCTGCTTCTCTGTTTCAATGGTGGGAAGGGGATAGCTGACAATCCGCCTCTTATTCCCTCGATGGCTCTGTTTGTCTTAGAATAATACACAAACAACAGCCACCTTTTGGCTGACAAAAATCAAGATATTTGGACATGTAGCAAAGAACTGAGAGCCAATACGCTGCCCCCCCACCCCGAGCTTTCCAGGATCAGTCAGAAGCTTATTGTACGCTCAGCCCGATGGGCCAGTGTACGGCTTTGCTCTCCAGTCAAATCTGCTACTCTCTAAGGATGTTTCTCTTCTCTCTCACGGCGAGGCTTCTCTTTCCAGATGGACAGATTTTTGAGGGTATTAGGAGGGCAAAGCACGCTCAACACAATATTATCACAGAGGGATTAGTTTGTCGGAGAAGAGGAAAGAGAAAATGGGTGTTTGGTCTCGTAGGTTTGCAGGGGATCATGGAACAGAATACAGCTGGAGTTCCAGAATTCAAGAAGAGAATACAGAAGGCC
>NW_015433974.1:0-1081 GCF_001527695.2 Protobothrops mucrosquamatus | reverse complement strand
GGCAGACTAATTATCCACCCCTAACAAGCAATACTCCAGACACGGAGAATACCTGGGAGCATACTCACAACTCACAACATGCAAGAGAGCAGGCAATACAAAGGGGGAACACGTCCCTTGCTGAAATGGCTCAGAGAAGGATGTCCTCACGCATCAGGGCTAACAGGGAGGCATCCCTAGACCCTAGCACTACAGAAACAAGCCAGGAAACCCGCACTCCAGCAGGAAACACGGGAATGAACTCAGAGGGGTTAGACAACCCCATAGAGGGTAGGTCAACCAGGTTTAGCGACCAACAGGGCCCTGACTGCTCAAATACAGGAGACGGGCAGGAAAGTCAAACTGAAGTCACTAGTCATTCACCGGGCACTTCACCTAGTGCAAGAAGCAACGGGGAAAACAATACAAACTCCCCAGGTCTGAGAAGGTCGCTCAGGGTAAGAGGCCCTCCCAAATACCTAGCCGATTACGTAAGGTGAGCAGGTACATAGCAATAGCTGAACTAAAAGTACTGGCTGGTTGACTTTAAGGGAACAAGGTTGGGGGCCACTGGATCTGGTTCAAAGGAACAGTCCCGCACCTTATACATTGTGTGACATTAACTCATCATTAATTATATTACCATCAATAGGATGGCGTCCATGTGGGCGCAATCTTATTTCATCCAGGGGGAAGGGGTGTTGTGTCCTGAGCCTGCAAGAGGCAGGCTCGGGACGTTGCAAGAGTCCCGGGCAATTGCAGAAGCTGCCCGGGACCAGACTGAGCGGCGCTGGCCTTGTGCGCATGTGCAAGGCAGGAAAAGACCGCCTCATGATTGGTTGAACTTGCCCGGGGATCAGAAGGTATAAATAGAGGCCTGCGTGCCTCTGCTCGGGTTGTTCATAGAATGGAAGCAGAGAATAAAGACTTGTTAGAAATGCTTCGTCTCAAGCGCCATTATTCTCCGGACTTAACAGAACTGCCTCTGGAAAAAGACCTAAAGTAAAATAAAGCAATGAGTAGCAACCATGAAGGTTGGAATGCACAGAAAGCCTCCACCCCATCCCAATGAATCTGTGCTAATCCTAGAATCAGGTGTAAG
>NW_015433973.1:0-1081 GCF_001527695.2 Protobothrops mucrosquamatus | reverse complement strand
TCTATCTATCTATCTATCTATCTATCTATCTATCTATCTTTCACTTACCTTCTATCTGTCTATCTCTGTCTATCTGTCTGTCTATCTATCTATCTATCTATCTATCTATCTATCTATCTATCTATCTATCTATCTATCTATTTCACTTACCTTCTATCTGTCTATATCTATCTATCTATCTGTCTGTCTGTCTGTCTGTCTGTCTGTCTCTGTCTATCTGTCTGTCCGTCCGCCCGTCCGTCCCTCTCTCTCTTGCTTGCCTACCTGCCCTATCTCTCTTGCTTGCTTACCTGCCCTATCTATCTATCTATCTATCTATCTATCTATCTATCTATCTATTTCACTTACCTTCTATCTGTCTATCCCTGTCTCTCTCTCTCTCTCTCTCTCTCTCTCTATCTATCTATCTATCTATCTATCTATCTATTTCACTTACCTTCTATCTGTCTATCTCTGTCTGTCTGTCTGTCTGTCTGTCCGTCTGTCCATCCCTCTCTCTCTTGCTTGCCTATCTGCCCTATCTATCTATCTATCTATCTATCTATCTATCTATCTATCTATCTATCTATCTATCTATCTATCTATCTATCTATCTATCTATCTATCTATCTATCTATCTATCTGTCATGGTTCCAATAGATAAAACTGGTAAGAGAACATTCAAGGCAAGAATTCTTCCTTAAAGAACATTTTATTTAGGAAACAAAGTATCGGCATTACGTAGTTGAACCCAAGAATGAGATTCCCTCCCCCCAGATACAAAGTAACAAATTGCAATTCCCACCCCACAAAAGCTGTCATAAAAATATATTCCCCAATTAGCGTAAAACCCGGGCTTTTCTCTCTGGCCCCTCAGCCCGCCAAAACCTTATCAGACAATATCCTTGAGTTCCCACACTTCTACATTGTTATGGCTAGCTAAACCCTCAAGCATTTACCCCATCCCCCCTTCCACATCTGAACTCTAAAAGAATAGAAAAGGCATGTTAAAAGCAAAAGTAAAATGGCTGCTGATTCTCAGTTGTCAGAGTGTCAACATCCATTGTCACAGCTTTGACACTATCTATCTATCTGTCTGTCT
>NW_015433972.1:0-1081 GCF_001527695.2 Protobothrops mucrosquamatus | reverse complement strand
TTTATTTTATTTCCATGAAATAAGCTTTGAAATCTGAACAATTCTCATGTAGTTTTAACTTCCATCTATTTAGGATTTAGGATTTATTTCATTTATACCCCGCCCTTCTCCCGGAGGACTCAGGGCGGCTTACAGCCAGTTAAAACAATTACACAAAATACAAATCTAAGATAAATTAAAAATAAATATTCGAATCGGCTGCACTACTAAAATTTAATTAAAACCAATTTAAAATTACCCCTAGGCCAGTCCTGCCTGCTGAAACAGCCAGGTCTTGAGGGCGCGGCGGAAGGAGGGGAGATCCGGAATCACCCGGATCTCTGGGGGCAGCTCGTTCCAGAGGGTGGGCGCTCCGACAGAGAAGGCTCTCCCCCTGGGGGTCGCCAACCGGCAATGTCTGGTTGGCGGCACCCTGAGGAGGCCCTCTCTGTGGGAGCGTATCGGCCGGTGGGGGGTAATCTGTGGCAGAAGGCGGTCTCGGAGGTAACCAGGTCCGATGCCATGGCGCGCTCTCAGGTCTTCTCCATCTACAAATTCAGTTTTAACAGAATTTCATTATCCAATATGGTTATATTTCTCTTAGGGTACAAATAAATGAAGTTTAGCTGATAGCTACTGGTGTCTCTTAAATTTCCGTGATCACTTAATGCCAACTATCACCCTTCTGCTTATATTCAGATTATCTAGATGAGGGGTCTGCAACTATAAACCCTCAAAGAGCCACTTGGACCCGTTTCCCAGAGAAAAGAAAACACTGGGAGCCGCAAAACTTGTGCGCGCACGCGCATGCACACACAAGGGGTGGGGACCTTGATTGAAGAGTTTAATTAAAAAGAAATAGAAGCTGCTGTACATGAGTTCTCTCTCTCTCTGTCTCTCTCTCTCTCTCTTTCCTCTCTCTCTTTCCTCTCCCTCTCTCTCTCCCTCTTTCCTCTTTCCTCTCCCTCTCTCTCTCTTTCTCTCTTTCTTCTCTCTCTCTTTCTCTTTCCTCTCTCTCTCTTTCCTCTCCCTCTCTCTCTTTTTCCCTCTCTCTTTTTCCTCTCTCTCTCTCTTTCCTCCCCCCTCTCTCCCCCTCTCTCTT
>NW_015433971.1:0-1082 GCF_001527695.2 Protobothrops mucrosquamatus | reverse complement strand
TTCGCGAACCCCAACAGTCGCTGCACTTATTTCACTCTCCACAGAGGCTAGTATTCCTGCAGAGACTCCACTTTCTCGGGTCTATCTCCACACCCTCGGGTGAGATGTGATGACTGAGAAAGTTGATAGTGGTTTGCGCGAAATGACACTTCTCCCGCTTGGCAAAGAAGTGATTCTCGTGCAGGTACTGCAATACTAGCTGCACATGTTTCCAGTGCTCTCATGGGGATGAGCGGAGATGGGTTCTGGTTCCATATTGTGATTGCATTCAACTTGTGATAATCGCACCACAGTCTGAGCTCCCCAGACTTCTTCTTCACAAAGAGCACAAAGGGAAGGTAGAAGGCCGGATAAACTCCTTCTGGAGGTTCTTTTCAATGAAGTCCCTCAAGACCGCCAACTCCGGTTCTGAGAGCGAGTAGATCTGGCTAACCGGCAGTTTGGCATCGGGCACCAAATCGATTGGGCAGTCATACGGTCAATGCAGAGTCAATCTATCCACCTCCTCCCCAAACACATAGGCATAGTCAGACAACTCCACAGGTAAATCCAATTCCGGACTCTCTGACACACACCCTGAAAAAGTATGGAGGTGGTGAGCAGCACACTTTTGGCTGGTCAGCCTCAATGCATCTGATGACCAGACGATCTGCAGATCATAAGCCAATGGGGTCTCATCACAGTGACCACGGGTCTCGATCAAAGTGACCGACCATCAATCATCTTCATCAAGACAGACAATGTAACGAGAAGACATTTTCATGCTGCCATAACCAGAGACAAATATGGACAAATATCAAGCTATTTGCCTGGTCCAAGCATGAATGCGCAACTGTCCACTGGTTGGTAGGTTTTTGTTCCGTCGACAACCCAGGAAACAATTGCCAGATTCTGAACCTACACAAGGAGGGTAGCTCACTTTGCACTAGGAGTGGCTGGGTAACCCAGTGGCTGACACTCTTGGTCACCTTTGGCCTCTACCTTTCATGTGGGAAGCTGTCTTTTCATCAAAAACAGAGAAGCACAATTACATGTTCACAAAGCACAGAGGATAAAATAGCAAAGTATACACTTTGGACAGA
>NW_015433970.1:0-1082 GCF_001527695.2 Protobothrops mucrosquamatus | reverse complement strand
CGTTTTTTATCGGCCTGTTTTTTCCATGTCTGCTCCGCTTTTCGTAATGCTTTCTTCACCTTTTCCCAGATGTCTTTATATTGAAGCATCCACTCATTGGGTTGCTGTGATCTCAGGTTTCCTTGAGGACATTCAGGAATGGGGACGAAATCCACCCCATGCACAACTCGAAAAGGCGTGAAACCGGTGCTGCTATGGATGGTGTTATTATATGCTGCTTCGGCAAATGGTAGCAGATCTGCCCAATCCGTCTGTTGGTAGTTGACGTAACACTGTAGATACCGCTCGACCATCGCATTGGCCCGCTCAGCTGCTCCATTTGTGCTGGGGTGAAATGCTGAACTTAATCCTTGGGACGAGCCTATGGAGGTGATAAACTCTCTCCAAAATCTGGCAGTGAATTGTACACCGCGATCGGAGATTATGCGCCGGGGTACTCCATGCAAACGATATATATGGGTCGTAAATAGTTTGGCTAACCTTCGAGCAGACGGTACCTTTTTACAGGGTATAAAATGCGCTTGTTTGGAGAATAAATCTATTACTGTCCATATGACGATATTCCCATGACTCGTTGGCAAATCCACTATAAAATCCATTCCAATTTCTTCCCACAGTCGAGATGGGTCGGAGATCTGTTGTAGCAGACCGACTGGTTTTCCCACTTGGGGTTTTGTAGTTGCGCAAATAGAGCACTCCCGGACTTATGTTTCTATGTCTTTCTTCATTCCTGGCCACCAAAATTGCCTTTTTAGCAGGTGTAGAGTTTTCAGGAACCCATAATGACCAGCTACCTTCACGTCATGGCCTCTCCGAAGCACCTCCACCCTCAGAGACTGTGGGACATATATTTTACTTCCCTTCCAAGCTAACCCATCCCTCTAGGTTAAGACATGGGGATGGCCTACTATCCATTGATCCGCTATGACTGCGCTTCGCAAATTACGTACCAGGTCTTCCATAGGTCTTATGACTGCAGTGGTATCCCTTAACTGTTTATGGGAAGGTATCAGGGCTTGTACCACCTCTTCCCGCTTGCTATGATATTGCGGTTTACGCGACAATGCGTCTGCAAGGAAATT
>NW_015433969.1:0-1082 GCF_001527695.2 Protobothrops mucrosquamatus | reverse complement strand
TCCTTATATGCTTTAGCCTCCAGTCCCCTAATCATCTTTGTTGCTCTTCTCTGTACTCTTTCTAGAGTCTCAGCATCTTTTTTACATCGTGGTGACCAAAACTGGATGCAGTATTCCAAGTGTGGCCTTACCAAGGCATTGTAAAGTGGTATTAACACTTCACGTGATCTTGATTCTATCCCTCTGTTAATGCAGCCTAACACTGTGTTGGCCTTTTTGGCAGCTCTTGGCAGTCACTAAGTTGTGTCTGATTTTGCAACACCATGGACCATAGCACGCCAGGACCCCCTCTCCTCCACTGTATCCTGGAGTTTGCCCAAATTCATGTTCATTGCATCAATGACACCATCTATCTCATCTCATATTTTGCTGTCCCCTGTTTCTTTTGCCTTCAGTAGCATGCTGGCTTACTTACACATTTATTCATAAATACATAAACAGCTGAAGGGACATCACACATACTAGTTTTTTTCCATACTCATTCCTTCAGTATTCCCTTTCCTCTCAGACATGTTCAATCTCTTACTACTCTTAACAATATTCAGCTAAGATTCAACTGCAAATATGTACCGAATGTTCCATAATCCAAGCTTATCCATTTCATCATATATTTTCTGTAAATCAACAGACACACAATAAATTGTCTTTCTCACACCTATACCTTTCTCAATGACCAATTAAAGAGCAAAAATCTGATCTGCTTACAGCACTCCTTATCTGGCATAAAGCTGCAGCACAAATTATGCTCAATGTCACCTCTCGTACCATTTCAATCAGAATTCTGTTCAGCCACTTTTCCATGCACCCTTAACTTGTCACTAATACATACACATTGTAGATTTTTGCATTCACTCTTCTTAATATTTCCTAAGTATAGAGAAAGAGTAGCATAATCAGCATGGATGCGGACTTCATCCATAAGCATAACACTCCCTAAATATGCCACATCCATATTGTGACGTTTTTCCAGTGGCACCATCTGTGGCAACCTTGCTATGTTTCAGCATTATCATAGCAGTTAAGATTTTCCTTTTGTGAAGATCTTTTGATTGATAGATTCATTCATTCACTCATTCATTTGT
>NW_015433968.1:0-1082 GCF_001527695.2 Protobothrops mucrosquamatus | reverse complement strand
GGACTGGCCTAGGGGTATTTTAAAGGGGTTTTAAATTAAATTTTTAGTAGAAGCGGCCAAATTTAAATATTTATTTTTAATCTTTTTAAATTTTGTATTGTATTACTGTTTTAAACTGGCTGTAAGCCGCCCTGAGTCCTCCGGGAGAAGGGCGGGGTATAAATTTAATAAAATCTAAAATCTAAAATCTAAATCTAATAAAAACAAATAGTACAAAGTTTCAGAGAGGTAGCGGTGTTGTGTACATCACATATTTATATGTACAATAATCTCCCAATGATCATGTATGGCAAAGCAACTACAAAAAAAACCCCACCTATTTGTCAAAATAGCTGTATTTCCCCACCTCCGTAAATACAGAATCTTTAGTGAAAATATTTCCACCCCGGTTTTCTATCCCAAAGGGCACACAAACCTAACCCTGCAATAAAATTATAATCTGACATGAATGTTACTAAACACAGATGATCTATAGAGACCTAATTAATGATAAACTGTTTCCACAGATTTGTTGGTGAAATTACTTGTAAATAACACTACACGAGACATTGAATATATGCTGATAGCTATCAAACATCTGCATATATTCTCTGTCTCAAAAGAAACGATTCAGAAATCATTATATTGTGAAGCTTTCTGTTGGTTAATTTGGCTGGTTAATCCATACTAACAAATTATAGTTGATTTATTAGTTACATATTAGCTTCTAAATGTCAGTAGTAATATGCTCTGTCATAACAGTGCAAAAAGTATATAATTTAGCAATCTGTATATACTGTAGATATAATAGACATAGATATATGTATAGCCCGTGGTATGAAGTTATTTAATTCAAGATTTAAAAGGTCAAAAGCCAGCAAATATTTAGTGGATAAACTTATGTATGGAAAAGTCCACATACTAATTGAAACACATACACATTGCTTCTTACATTTCCACTCCCACCCACTCCCAAATCCCCATAGCTCAAATTACTGTGTTTTTCTTTTTGGTTTGGAAGGTGTGGGAAAAAAAAGATAAATCATGAGACCTGTCATCTCCCCCCATTAGAGAACAACTATGCTATTAGCAACAGTGACCCA
>NW_015433967.1:0-1082 GCF_001527695.2 Protobothrops mucrosquamatus | reverse complement strand
TGCTGGCTAAGGAATTCTGGGAATTGAAGTCCACAAGTCATGAGGGGGCCATAGTTCCCCCATGCTGGCTCAGGAATTCTGGGAGTTGAAGTCCACGAGTCATAAAAGAGCCAAAGTTGCCTACCCCTGCCCTATACCATTTCTGACAAGTGGCAGTCCAGTGTCTTCTTGAAAGCCTCCAGTGCTGAAACACCAACAATTTTAGAAGGCAACTTCTGTTCCATCGGTGGATGGTTCTCCCTGTCAGAAGATTTCTCCTTATTTCTAGGTTGAATCTCTCCTTGATCTGTTTCCATCTGTTATTCCTTGTCTTAATACCTGTCAGGTGGTCAGTGTCTCAAAGACTGAGGTCCATGCGTCCTCAGTAAATCATATTATGGTTTACACGGAGTGCGATGTGTGAACACAAATATTTGGAGCTAAGCTGCCAGTATGACAACATGTCGTAGTGAAAGTCCCACTGCTGCTGTAGCAAACAGAAAAGGAAGTTGCTTTTCATCCCTGCGTCCCTTTGGCTGTCATGCTTTATATTTCAACCATTCTGGGGTAGAATCAGACCGCAATACTGACCGTGGACTAACCATGGTAAAAAAAGTCGGCCCCGAGCTTGGAATAATCATCAAGATATTTCACAGGAGAAAAATCCATGCAGGTATTCCTTGATTTAGGACCAGAATTGAGCCCAACGTTTTCCATTGCTAAGCAAGAGAGTTGCTAAGTGAGGTTTGCCCTATTTTACAACCTCACTTTCCACAGTGGTTAAGTGAATCAAGACCGGTTATTAAGTGAGTCATGCAGTCATTAAATGAATCTGGCTTCCTCCATTGACTTTGGGGGAAGCCAGCTGGGAAGGTCACAAATAAGGATCATCTTCTTCTTCTTCTTCTTTCTTCTTCTTCTTCTTCTTCTTCTTCTTCTTCTTCTTCTTCTTCTTCTTCTTCTTCTTCTTCTTCTTCTTCTTCTTCTTCTTCTTCTTCTTCTTCTTCTTCTTCTTCTTCTTCTTCTTCTTCTCCTTCTCCTTCTCCTTCTCCTTCTCCTTCTCCTTCTCCTTCTCCTCCTCCTCCTCCTCCTCCTCCTCCTCC
>NW_015433966.1:0-1082 GCF_001527695.2 Protobothrops mucrosquamatus | reverse complement strand
ATTAATTAAATGAATAATTTTTATTAATACGGAAGAGATGGATTGTTTAAGTTTAGAGTTTGGAGTTAGAAATATTAATATTTGTTTACTTATATCTGAACATTAGCCTAGGTGTGGTTTGGGAAGTCCGGGGGGATGGGATATAACATTGTGTAATACCTGTGATGTCTTTTTTTTTTATGATGAAAACAATAAAAAATTTTATATTGGAAAAAAAATAATTGTCAAGGTTGAGAAACACTGTTCTAAACCTTTCTCTCTCTCTTTTTTTTTAAAACCACCCTTTCCTGAATTAAAGGCGACTTAGTGGGAGGTTAATCTGGGAGGGGATGGGTGGTCATGAGCAACGGACTCAGTAGAGACACGCAGATTTCCTTGGGGGGGGGGGGGGGGGGAAGAAAAGCTCCCATCCCGAGCCCTACAAGTGAGAAGTAAACTTCACTGGACTGTTATGTGCCTCCGATCAACCACCCTCTTCCAAAGTTGACCTCGTCGTCGGCTGCTGCCTCTCCCTCCCCCTCTCCCTCCCCCTCGTATTATAGCCAGAAAGGAGAGCTCCCTTTGTTTGCGAGGGGCGAAGGGTCAGTTCGACTCCCCAGCGTTTCTGCGGGACATCGGCCAGCAACCGTTCGGTTTTGGGGCGGCGGCAGCAGCGGCGGCGGCGAAGAGAGAGCTGAATAACCGCTAAAGTTGTTCACACGCACGCACGCACGCACCCACACATACACACTTGTCGCTGCGGTCGCAAAGTTCTGAGCTTTTGTTGCTAAACAGCTCCTTCCTTTCCCCTTCCCGGACGCCTCCCGCCTCTGATTCGCGAACTGACTGAAATCTTGGCACTACAAAGTGGGGATGTGTGTGTGTGTGTGTGTGTGTGTGTGTGCCTGATTCGCGAACTGGCTGAAATCTTGGCACTACAAAGTGGGGATGTGTGTGTGTGTGTGTGTGCCTCTGATTCGCGAACTGGCTGAAATCTTGGCACTACAAAGTGGGGATATGTGTGTGTGTGTGTGTGTGTGTATGCCTCTGATTCGCGAACTGACTGAAATCTTGGCACTACAAAGTGGGGGTGTGTGTGTGTG
>NW_015433965.1:0-1082 GCF_001527695.2 Protobothrops mucrosquamatus | reverse complement strand
CCATTTTAGTTCTTGCCTGTTCAGCATATGCAGTTCCATACTAAGTTTAATCAATCGTATACAGGCCTTTGACCCTGTCTGCCAAATCTCTCCCACGTTCCCTGTCTCTATTGCTCTCTTTCTTGGTTATATATAGCATGTTTATGCTAATTTCCACTCCAAGCTTAATGAGTTGAATCTAACCAGCTTTTTCATTCTTATCAAAATCACGTATTTATTAAATTTGCATATTGTGTTTTAAAAAGCCCTTATGTTTCACATTTTAGACTGTTTTCAACTGATACGAACATAAAGTAGAGCTTCTCCAACTAAGCCTTTGTCTCTGGACATGTCGATCAGTTAGTTATGTGTGTATACACTTGCAACAGGTGTAGGAATGGGATATATGATAATTAACGGTGTACAGAGACTATCCAGTTTGAATCAGGAAGCTGATGCATTCTACGTCCTCCTGAATATAGCCTGTATGACATGCTCTCAGAATCTCGAATGAGATGCAGAAAAAAAAGAGTTCCTTTTTCTTACAGTCTATTATGGGCAAAATACAATCGTCTTAAACCTGTTTATGTTTTCAATGGAACGGAATCAAATTTATGAACAAATGAGCTGGATTATGCCAAGTTTCATAGGACGTGATAGAGTCCCAGTGTTTCTCAACCTTGACAATTTTAAGGCATGTGGGCGAGCGGCCTGGAGACTTTCACTGCTATAGGATGTGGCCGGCGGCCCGGCGGCCTGGTGGCCTGGCGGCCTGGTGGCCCAGCAACCTGGCGGCCCAGTCGTTTGATATTCGGTGGTTTAGCGGACCTGGTGATCTGGTTGAGGCTCGGCTGCTGAAGGCCGGCTCGGGGACCTGGTGGGATGACGGACGGTCGTGGTCGTGGCCTGTGGCCCGTTGGACTTGTCGGCCTGGTGGACTCAGTCGTGGCCTATTTATTGGGCGAAGAGCTGGCCCTGGAGTTTGCCCTGGAGAACTTGGCTTGCTTTCGGCTACAGACTTGCCTGTTGGGGGTTTGAAGAACTGGCTGCTTTGGGCCCGAATTTAGGCCTACCCCTACCACTTACCAAGGATTAATTTCACG
>NW_015433964.1:0-1082 GCF_001527695.2 Protobothrops mucrosquamatus | reverse complement strand
TCACCACAGCCTCTTTCAAGGCAGCCGGCAAGAACCCCTCACTCAAAGAAGCGTTGACGATTCCCTGGAGCCAGCCTCGTGTAACCTCCCGGGAGGCCAGTACCAGCCAGGAGGGACACGGGTCCAGTAAACATGTGGTGGTGTTCAGCCGTCCCAGCATTCTGTCCATGTCCTCGGGGGTCACAGGATCAAACTCTTCACATAAAATGGACTCAAGACCTGCCTCCATTGGCCTGCCTGAACTAGTCCAATCGGAGGCTAACCCGGCCCGGATCCGATCGATTTTGTCATGCAGGTAACACCCAAATTCCTCTGCCCGACCCTGCAAAGGGACATCCCGGACCCTCTGATGAAGGAGGGAGCGGGACACCCCAAACAGGGCGGCAGATCGGTTACCTGCAGATGCGATAAGAGCGGAGAAATAGTTGCATTTCGCCGCTCTTATCGCTACTAGGTAAGTCCTCAAATGGGACTTTACCAATTTCCGATCGGATTCGGAGCGGGTGGCCCTCCAATTACTCTCTAGGCATCTCTTCCGACTCTTCATCACCCTCAGCTCCTCGGAAAACCAAGGAGCCAAGGTAGACCGGCATCGGGTGAGGGGCCGCAAAGGCACGACCCGGTCCAGGGCCCCCGCGGCCGCACCATTTCAGGCGGCCACCAGGTCCTCAGTCGAGCCGCGGGTCAAGGTCTCAGGTATTGGCCCAAGCTCCGTCTGGAACCTCTCAGGGTCCATCAGGCGCCTGGGGCGGAACCATTTTGTCACTTCTGGTTCCGCCTCCCCGCGGTGGGGCATAGTGGTAGGAAAGGCCAGCCGAAGGAGAGAGTGATCTGACCATGACAGGGGCTCAACAACCATTTCCCCTAAACCATGATCACTCAGCCACTGGCCAGAGGCAAAAACTAAGTCCAGTGTGTGTCCCCCGGTGTGGGTAGGGACATCAACTAATTGGGTCAGGTCCATGGCCGTCATGGAGGCCATGAACTCCCGAGCCACCTCAGATGCTTCACCTAACGATGGCAGATTGAAATCCCCCATGACTAACAGTCTGGGGGTCTCAATCGCCATCTCGGCTATCACA
>NW_015433963.1:0-1082 GCF_001527695.2 Protobothrops mucrosquamatus | reverse complement strand
CCCCCATAAAAACCTGTTAAAAACCAAATATTTTTTCGCTGTATGATTAGTTAAAATTAAATTAAGAATTGTCCCTGTTTAAAAATTCTCCCTAGGCCAGACCCGCTTGTTGAAAAAGCCATGTCTTGAGGGCGCGGCGAAAAGGTAGGAGATCCGGAATCGTCCGGATCTCGGGGGGTAGTTCGTTCCAGAGGGTTCCCTCGGTTTCTGAGATCTTCTTAAATAAAAATCTCGTCCTGGCTGTCCAAGGGCTGCTTAGGCGGCCGGGATTCCCGCCCTCCGCTTGCGGTCTCAGACGGGCAATTTTTCCTCTCGGCCTCCGTTGCTTTTGGCTTCCTTCGGCTTCCTTCGACAGCATTTTGGAATAATTTTGCTTCATGACATCATTTCGGTTACTCATCAAGTCTAATCCGCTGCGTCTATTTTTAGCTCTATCATGTGATGATACGGAATATGGCCGAGGTCACTCCCGGCCCGCCTGACCTTTTCCTTTCCTGCCGTTGGGAGAGGCAGGGAGCCGGCTGCGTATCTCCTCCTTTCTGCTGGCCCAGCAGAAACCCTGACCTTCGCTGCCCCCATGGGGCGGTGCAGGGGGGGCTCCTCCGGTGGCCTTGAGGCCGGGCCTGCCACAAATCTGGATTTTTTTTTTCCTGTCTGAACTTCCTCTCCTCCTCCTCCTCCTCCTCGTGATGCCCTGAAGTCAGATCTCCGTTTCATTCCAGATGTTTGTTTACTTCCCACTTGAGCACTCCGGTCTCCTGTAATCAGGATGGCGGCTCTTTCATTGCTGAGCACGCTCTTCCTCCCTCCCTCCGCTTTTGTGGTTTCAGTGTAAATGTGGGTCGCTGTGATACAGGCAGTCCTCAAAGTTACAACTGATCTCCCTGGGGATGCTTACGACCCAGTTCCAAAGGTCCAATGGCCACGCCCCTTGTGGTCACGTGATCCAATTTCGGGCAGCCGATGATCCGTACTTACAACCGTCTGCATTGTCCCGTGGCCGCGTTCTGCGACGTTTCTGCCCAAAACCAACATTTGCATCCAGTTTTCAGCAAAACTAGACAACGGTGAACAACCAGTTC
>NW_015433962.1:0-1082 GCF_001527695.2 Protobothrops mucrosquamatus | reverse complement strand
TCAAGCCTAGGAGACGGGCAGGAAAGTCAAACAGAAGTCACAAGACAACCACAGGGCAATTCACCTAGTGTGGGAAGCAACGGGGAAAACACTACAGGTTCCCCAGGTCCGAGAAGGTCGCTCAGGGTCAAAGGTCCTCCCAAATACCTTGCAGATTACGTAAGGTGAGCATGTCAATTGCAATAACTGAACTAGAGATCATGGCTGGTTGACTCTACGTAAACGATGTTGGGGCTATTGGGTCTCTGTACGACGGAACAGTCCCACATCTTACACACCGTGTGACTTAACTCAATATTTAATCATATAACCATCACTATGATGGCGTCCATGTGGGCGCCGTATTATTTCATCTAGGGGGGAGGGGTGTTGTGTCCTGAGCCTGCAAAAGCAGGCTCGGGACGTTGCAAGAGTCCCGGGCATTTGCAAAAGCTGCCCGGGACCAGACTGAGTGGCGCCGGCCTTGCGTGCATGCGCAAGGCGGGAAAAGACTGCCTTGTGATTGGTTGGATTTGTCCGGGCATCAGAAGGTATAAATAGAGGCCTGCATGCCTCTGCTCGGGTTGTTCGTAGATTGGAAGCAAAGAATAAAGACTTGTTAGAAATGCTTCGTCTCAAGCGCCATTATTCTCCGGACTTAACAGTGGCAGTGTCCTGGGATCATGGGATCCCCTTTTGCGACCTTCTGACAAGCAAAGTTAATGGGGAAGCCAGATTCACTTAACAACTGCAGTGATTCACTTAACAACTGAATCTCAAACTTAACAACTGCAGTGATTCACTTAACAACTGCGGTGAGAAAGGTTGTAAAATGGGGCAAAACTCACTTAACAAATGTCTCACTTAGCAACATAAAATCTGGGCTCAATTGTAGTCATAAGTCGAGGACTACCTGTAGATCGCTCAAATCTACCACCAAACAATAAACTTTGCAGTTCTTATACCTAAGAAATTTCTTTTTTAACCAATAGGTGGACCCAAAGCACAAAAGAGGTAAAAGAAATTAAGATTCATTAAGAGAGGAATTAATTAGCCTGAATCCGAAGTATCGAGGAGAGGCCTTCTCCCGTCTTCTCTCATTT
>NW_015433961.1:0-1082 GCF_001527695.2 Protobothrops mucrosquamatus | reverse complement strand
ACCAGGCATGCCTCCCGGAGGCTGAAAAAACAGATAAGTCAAATTAAAATTGCATCCTTCAGGACGTCCAAGAGTGCAAACGTCTGCTACAGGTGGTCCTCAACTTATGACTGTAATTGAGCGTGGCAAATACGGTTCTAAGTCATGACGGTTGCAAAGCAGATCACTACATGTCTGGACCCATTTTTATGACTTTTGCTGGGGTTTTTAAGCAAACTTTGCAGTCATCAAGCGAATCCCATGGTCATTAAGCAAATCCATTGTTCGCTATGGGCTGGAGTTTGCTAGAAATCAGAAATAAACATCAGTTTCTGGCAAAACTGTTGTAAATTTGGGTGACCTGATTGTGGGGCACAGCAAACAGCCATAAATGAGGGCCAGTTGCCTAGTGCCCAAAATGTTGAAATAATAATAATAATAATAATAATAATAATAATAATAATAATAATAATAATAATAATAATAATAATAATAATAATAATAATAATAATAATAATAATAATAATAATAATAATAATAATATTGGAGGAGGTCATCTAGTCCAACCCCATGCTCAGGCAGGAAACCCTATACCATTTCGGACAAATGGCTGTCCAGTCTCTTCTTAAAAACTTCCAGTGTTGGAGCATTCACCGCTTCTGGAGGCAGGTTGTTCCACTCGTTAATTGTTCTCACTGTCAGGAAGTTTCTCCTTAGTTCTAGGTTGCTTCTCTCCTTGATTAGTTTCCATCCGATGCTTCTTGTCCTGCCTTCAGGCGCTTTGGAGAATAGCTTGACTCCCTCTTCTTTGGGGCAGCCCCTGAGATATTGGAACACTGCTATCATGTCCCCCCTCGTCCTTCTCTTCGTTAAACTAGACATACCCAATTCCAGCAACTGTTCCTTGGTCACGTTGGTAAATGATCTCTGGAGGGCCCGGGACAGGGGTTGTTCCTCTGTCCTTGTTCTTTTGGACCTCTCAGCGGCTTTTGATACTGTGGACCACAGTATCATGCTGCGGCGGTTGGGTGGGTTGGGAGTGGGAGGCACCGTGATGCGGTGGTTCTCCTCCTTCCTCACCGACCGTACGCAGTCTGTATTGG
>NW_015433960.1:0-1082 GCF_001527695.2 Protobothrops mucrosquamatus | reverse complement strand
AGGCTGCATTAACAGAGGGATAGAATCAAGATCACGTGAAGTGTTAATACCACTTTACAATGCCTTGGTAAGGCCACACTTGGAATACTGCATCCAGTTTTGGTCACCACAATGTAAAAAAGATGTTGAGACTCTAGAAAGAGTACAGAGAAGAGCAACAAAGATGATTAGGGGACTGGAGGCTAAAACATATAAGGAATGATTGCTGGAATTGGGTATGTCTAGTTTAATGAAGAGAAGGATGAGGGGTGACATGATAGTAGTGTTCCAATATCTCAGGGGCTGCCACAAAGAAGAGGGAGTCAAGCTATTCTCCAAAGCACCTGAAGGCAGGACAAGAAGCAGTGGATGGAAACTAACCAAAGAGAGAAGCAACCTAGAACTAAGGAGAAATTTTCTGAACAACCTGCCTCCAGAAGCTATGAATGCTCCAATATTGGAAGTTTTTAAGAAGAGACTGGACAGCCATTTGTCTGAAATGGTATAGGGTTTCCTGCCTGAGCAGGGGGTTGGACTAGATGACCTCCAAGGTCCCTTCCAACTTTATTATTATTATTATTGTTATTGTTATTGTCCTCATTTTACCGATCTCAGAAGGATGGAAGGCTGAGTCAACCGTGAGCCGTGAAAAGTGAACTGCTGAACTGCTGACAGCTTGCAGTCAGCAGAATTAGCCTGCAATACTGCATTCTAACCACTGCACCACCGCAGCAATCCTCAAGACGTCCAAATTATTACATTGTGGAAAATTTGCATGGTAATCAGCCCATATAAACTGAGCAATTGCTGGATTTTCATCAGATGTGCACAGTTAGTCAAGTCCACTAAATACAGTATATGTAGGCATATACTGTATTTCTGGCTTGGTTTTTAAAGCAGGAATTAAGAATGTGTGGGAAAACTGTTTTGAAAGAAGCTTCTCCTACAATTGTCAGAGTTGGAAATCTGCAAACTAATTAGGTTGTAGACGGGCCTTTTTGTGGGCAACACATTCCTATTTGGCTCCTGAGATCTGGCAGGATAGACATTGTTTGGGTCCCACCTATGAAGCACTACCACCAGGTGGGACCCAAGAGGTAAGC
>NW_015433959.1:0-1082 GCF_001527695.2 Protobothrops mucrosquamatus | reverse complement strand
TGCCGCCGCCGCCAGCCGGGGCATAATACGGTAAATAAATACGAGCATGGGGATCCACGTGTGAACGAAGCCCCACTCCCCCTCCCCTTTTGCTTTCGCTCTCGAGCCGGCGCTTTTTTTTTCTTGAAATTTCCCTCTTAAAATGAAGGTGCGTGTTATACGCCTGTGCGCGTTATACGCCGATAAATACGGTAATTCTGTTTTACTTTTCAAGCTTTATCATCTTGGACAGTTAACGATCTTGCTGCGGCCTTGTGAGCCACAAAAGGTGGGAAAGTAGGCATCAGACTGTTTCCAGTGCATGATGACATACAACATAGATGCTATCCCATATAGAAGGTCAAATTAGTGGTTCATCCAGCACAGCTTTGCTATTCAGACCAACAACCACAATCTAGGAATTTCAGCACAGAGCCTTTTGGAATAGAGGATGGATCTTCTATATGCAATCTATGTGCTACTGAACTGTACTTCTCTTTTTCTTGGGTAGACAGAAGAGCAGAAAGGCAAGCTGAAGAATTATCAACTGTTAATGTTTAATGGACACTTCATTGTCAACTAGCTGGCCTGTATTTCCCAGGAGTGATTAGAGGATTAGGCACATCCTGAGGGAAGCAGAATATTGCCAGGAGGCACTGCTCTTAGGCTAGAGGAAGGGATTTGGAATATGAGGTGGGTGGTCATGAATGTTTATTCATCAGGCTATGTTTGCAAAAGTGTCCTGGACATGGCAGCTGATGTAAGACACAAGTACAGAAGGGGGGGGGGGGTGAGGTGGGAAGGATCTAGCTTGGCAATAGTACCTGTGAAAAAGATCTGGGTGTCCTTGTCAGCTGAAAAAACATGAACTAGAAATGTAATGTGCCTGCTAAAAAGACAAATACTGTTTTGGAATCACTTAAGAGAAACATGAAATCCAGATCAAAGGAAATAATTTTTCTTTTCTAATTTGTCATCATCAGGCCCTATTTGACTATGACATCTTGAGCTGGGCATCACTGTTCAAAAAGGACCACGACAGATACGAACAAGCTGAAAGAAGGATTACCAAGATGGTGAAATATTTGGAAATCCAACTGTGA
>NW_015433958.1:0-1082 GCF_001527695.2 Protobothrops mucrosquamatus | reverse complement strand
TGGTCACGGCCGACAAATGATCTTCCAGTGTCAGCCGTGGATCCAGGAGGACACCCAAGTTGCGCGCCCTCTCTGAGGGGGCCAAAGTCTCGCCCCCTATAGACAGCGATGGAATCAGCTGACTATGCCGGGGCGCCGGCAACCACAGCCACTCGGTCTTGGAAGGGTTGAGTCTGAGTCTGTTCCTCCCCATCCAGACTATAAACAATATACTATAAACAATATACTTGTGAGCCTTCCAGTAGATTCATTTTGAATCTATTTTCAGATAGATAATAAATACATCTGTATTTAAGTAGATTTTTTTTCTGGTGATCAATAAATGCTTGCTTCTTAACTATTTTATAATATACAGTTTCTTCTAGTAGAAATATATTAACAGATTCCAATGTTATTAATAAAATATAGTAATAACACTTGCATTAAAGTTGCCATTAAATGATCTCTGCCTGTTCATAGAAGTATTAAGTTTGGCAAGCCAGCTCATGAAGTCAGCACACCCAGTTACAGAACATTTGCTTGAAAGACAGGAACCTTGTATAGTTATTAACCTACCATTAAGAAAATTATGCAAGGTGACCATTTCCACATTCTTCTCTAAAAGTGGTCTGGAGAATGCTGCTTCTTTCTTCTCACCCAAAAAATGGAATAAGTGCAGCAATTTAAAGACAACTATGTATATAAGTATGTGAGATTGTGTAATTTTACTCTAACACACATAATTTTTTTTTACCTCTCTTTGTTTCTCTCTGTTCTTGAGATGCCATGTTCTTCATAGCCATATATTTTCAACAATTTCTATTAACAAGAGGAAGAACAGGGTGAGATATGTGCTATTAAATATTATTCATTACTTCATTATTTAATATAAATGATTTGTATGGCCGTTCAATTCATAAAATGCAACTCTGTAGGGTTAATAATTAATTTTAAAGAAAAAAAACAAATATAAAAGAACCATACAAGCTCAATGCTTGCTGGGAAATTCTGGGGGTTTAAGTCCACAAATTTTAATGTTGCTGAGATTGAGAAACACTGTTCTAAAATGTCAAGTAGCCATATTTCTCATTATCTAGGAGCCT
>NW_015433957.1:0-1082 GCF_001527695.2 Protobothrops mucrosquamatus | reverse complement strand
ATTTGCACATCCTGCTAACTAGAATTCATTGGAAAAATTACAATATTCCTTCTTTCCTTTCAATCTAAAAGAGTGGAGGAGATTTCTGTATAACCATTTCAAAATGTGATAATTGCATATGTGGTTATTTTAAACTTTCATAATCTATATAGTACAGACCCTAGTTGATGACCATTTCGTATCTCATCATATGAAGTGGGACATCTAACAAACTGTAGATACTTTTCAACATACACGAGAAAATCTAAAAAGCAACACTGCAACTTTAAGGTAGGCATAGCAAATTTGATCACTGCATATATGCATACCATTTCCATGCTTGTTTCATTTACATAATTAGGAAGCACTTAACCAAAAAAAATAAAGTGTGCTAGAAAGGAATTGATCAAGAATCAGGTATGGATACTATGGAAATTAGAAAAGTGGTATTGCTGCTCAGTTGCTTCTGACTCTTCATGACTTGATAGATATCAGTTCTCCAAGATTTTATGCACCTTTGCATTTTGTAACCTCATTTTTGTGATATTATTTATAGCATCTGGTCATCTTGTCTTCTGCTAGCCTTTTTTTTAATGCCTTAGATTTTCCAAGCATGAAAGTTTATTTTTAAAAACGTTTGCTTCCATTCCATGTGTTATGTTCAAAATATGTAAGATTTATCATGTTCATTAGTGCTTTATGTGAGCTGTCTGTTTTTACTTTAACTAGTGCAGAATTATTTGATCTGCTTGCTATTTATTTATTTATTTATTTATTTATTTTATTTTTTAGATTTATATCCCGCCCTTTTCCTTGCGGACTCAGGGCGGCTAACAACCGGATAAAAATACAAGAATATCACACTACAAATTTAAAAAGTTAATTAAAAGGGAAATATTAGTAATTGGTCTAATTAAAATTATAATTAAAACCCCCTCTAAAAGTTTCCCCTAGGCCAGTCCCGCAAGCTGGAATAACCATGTCTTAAGGGCGCGGCGGAAGGAAGGGAGATCAGGGATCACCCTGATCTCTGGGGGCAGTTCATTCCAGAGGGTGGGAGCTCCCACAGAGAAGGCCCTCCCCCTTGGGGTCGCCAGCCGGCA
>NW_015433956.1:0-1082 GCF_001527695.2 Protobothrops mucrosquamatus | reverse complement strand
TTGGATCTGAAACAAACAAACACACACAAATGGCTTTTGATCTTTCAGGTCTTTCCATATTTGTAATTTGTTTGAAAGCTTCCTCTTTATTTTTATTGACTAACCTCGATGGATTTGTGTACATTCTCCACAAAAATGAACCCAGCTACATCTTGCCAATTCATTGTATCTGATAAAACCCCTCTAGCTACAGGTGAAAGTCTTACAACTATTTCTTTCATTTCTCCAAGAACACGTATGCCTGACATAGGCCAGCAAGTTAACAAGGAATGACTGTTGGAGGCGGTGGATTTAATGAATAGGCCAAGTCCTGGAAAGCAGAAGGGTGACCTGGAGATTTCTTTAAAAAGCCCAAAATTTGCACCAAATGTTGGTCATAGAAAGAGATTTTCCTTTAGTTTGTCTGTGGTCTTGAACAACTGATGGATGTATTTTCTCTCTTGTTCAGTGAAGGAGTCTTTTCAAAGATGGGAGAGATGGACATCTTGAGCCCCCAGGATTTAGATGGCAAAAGGGAGAGAAGAATCTTGACCCCTCCCCCTAAAATTGCTGTTGTGGGTCTAGTTGTGTGCCTAGGGCACTGTGAAAATTAGCCAGATCCTAAATTTCTTCACAAGAGCTAGTTTGAGGTAGTGGTTAAAGTTCTGGGTTAGAAACTGGTTCAACACAATGAACATGAATTTGGACAAACTCTGAGAACCAGGGGAGGATGGGGGGGGGCTGACATGCTATGGTCCATGGGGTCATGAACAGTTTGACACAACTTAGCAGCTGAACAACAACAACAAAAAACCTTCCAGTGCTAGGAAGATGATAATGGCAATCCACTTCTGAAAAAGTTACTGAAAAAACTCTAAGGACATATCCAGACAGGCAACAGTGCTCAGGGGGACAGAGGTCGACCCCAAGGCCCCTAACTTGTGGGGTGCCACAAGGGTCGGTCCTCTCTCCACTCCTGTTCAATATTTATGTGAAGCCGCTGGGGGAGATCATCCGTGGCTTTGGGGTGGATTTCCATCAGTACGCTGATGATACTCAGCTGTACATATCCACCCCGGGCCACCCCAACGATGCCCTTGACG
>NW_015433955.1:0-1082 GCF_001527695.2 Protobothrops mucrosquamatus | reverse complement strand
AAAATCCAGTATGGCTTGGAGAAAGAATGCTTTGCTTTGTTTATTGATAAATCCACCCAAAAAATTTAACAGAGCAAAACTTCAGACATAAGAACAGAAATTTGAAGGGGATGTTAATGAGCAAGACATGAAGATGTTGAGATATCCTTAATAAATGTTCCTTACTCTTCTGAATTTTAAGATTTCAACATATCCTGATGAGTACAGCCGAAGTCTTCTTCCACTGCGACTGATGGGAAAACAGACCCAAAAATTCCATTAAAAATCCACAGAGATGCATCCACTGTAGGGGCTCAGCCACCCAAAAAATTGCAATATTGTAGTCAGCAAGCTTACTTGGGATTTTTTAGAAGTATCAAGTTAGTTATGCTTTCCTCTTCCCCTAAAATTAGTTAAATATTCCCCTAAGAACCACCATGCAACTTATCTGTGGCAGAAAATGGTTTCTGACTGAATACTTGAAAGGAGGATAAATTTGCGCACTTCTGTTTTGAAGAATAAAAATCCAGGGCTCCCCATAGAAATGTTTCTTCTCCCGTTGCAGAGAGTAGAACATGTACTTACATATATGCATTGCAGAAATAACACTTATTGGCATAAGTCCTGCCATCAGAGCCACTGTGGGATAGATATTCCGTAGTGAAGATGGACTTTGGATACCCCAAACAATAATGCTATGGGAAAAAGCATTTTTAACGAGGCCGCTCTGCCCCTGTTCTACATTTCTCTGTTACAAAAAAAAAGGACTGAGGGGAAATGGCTGTGTTTGGAATTGAGCAGTCAGCCTTTGAAAGAAAAAGAAAACATATCTGCTTAGGTACTCGGTAGTGGAATGGAGTCTAGGAGGGCTCATAGGGGTTGGTTGTTGGGACTGTATTATTTTTTTTCTGGAGTTTCCTCTTGGTCTTCACTTAATGATGGCAACTGTGACTGCCAGAACTGTCATTACTAGGTGTTGTAGTCACACAACATCTCACTGTATGACTATGTCAATCAGAACAGGCAATTCTCATCTCAGTTGCCATCACAAACCAAGTACTACCCATAGAGTCAACCAACTACATTGTTCATGACAGGAGAAG
>NW_015433954.1:0-1082 GCF_001527695.2 Protobothrops mucrosquamatus | reverse complement strand
GAAGAGCCCAATTCTGCCTACGATGGGAGACTGGAGATTGAAAGTTTCGTATCTTGCTGAAATGGCAAAGATTTTGGCTTACTTGAAGAACCATTCGAATGAACAATTTTTATCAATATGGAGAAGATGGATTGTTTATATTCAAAAGAAACATAGAGTGGTAGAATATAATTTAGGTTTTTAGATTTTTTTAAGTTTGCATATTTCTATCCTTTCTGGTAGATTAAGATATTTTGTGGAGTTAGAGATATTAGTATTTGTTTACTTTTACTTTTATATGAATATTATCCTGGGATTAGGTTTGGGAAGTCTGGGGGGGGGGGTTTGATTGTTTACTTATGATTGTTTTTTTTTATGATGGAAAAATAAATAAAATTTTCTGAAAAAAAAAAAAAGAAGTAAAATGGATGTCTTAGGCTTAGCCCATCAAATACTGGTAATAAAAAATGATAATTTTTTAAATGATAATTTTCCCACAGTAAACTTCATGAAACAAATTTGAGAAATGCCCCAACTCTTCAGCATCACAACTCTGCTTTATAATTTAATTTGTCAAGGTTCTGACTGATGATCCCAATGAGGTAAGCACAGCTGAGATATTCCAATCTCTAATGTACAACTTTATTGAGCACACCATATCGGCACTGATGCATAGAAAACCACTCTGGCTAAATTGGCACCAGAACCGCAAATTAAAAGTATAGAAACTCCCATTTCCCCAGACAGTGCAAGTCACATTCCCCAATTAAACATCAGACAATTGTTATGAGAGAAATCTTTCATTACTTCATAAATAATCTGAATGACCTTGATTCCCAGACTTCACAGCTCACACATGCAAATGCACATTCCATTCATTTCCCCCTCCCCCCCTGGATCTGTGGGCAAGCCAAGAAACAGAAATGGCTGAAGTATCATGAGGTTTCTTTAAAGCTTGACATAATTATTAAAAACCATTTGAAATTATGAGATATTGAATTTATCTTACCATAGATCTTCTGAATTCCTTGAAGGTCATCTTGGGGTAACTTAAAGTTGTGTGTCTCCATGTACTGATAAAAAGGAGCCATAATAGCACTAGG
>NW_015433953.1:0-1082 GCF_001527695.2 Protobothrops mucrosquamatus | reverse complement strand
ATGACGCAATGAGTGAGGCATAGTAGTTAGTCCTAGACTCCCTCATCGCCACTAGGTAGGATCTAAGGTGTGTCCTTACCTGTGTTCGGTCCGATTCGGTTCGGCTGGCCCTCCAACTGCTCTCAAGGCGTCTTTTCCGACGTTTCATCTCTCTCAGCTCCTCGGTGAACCAAGGAGCCGGTCGAGATCTACGTCGGGTTAGAGGCCGCAAAGGCACGACTCGGTCCAACGCTGCGGCGGCAGTTGTCTCCCAAGCCGCCGCCTGCCTTTCCGCCGAGTCGTGGACCAGATCCTCCGGATATGGCCCAAGCTCCATCAGGAACCTCTCCGGGTCCATCAGTCGCCTGGGACGGAACCATCTAGGTGGTTCCGTCTCCCTGTGGCGTGGGGGAGCGGTCCGGAAGTCCAACCTTAGGAGAGAGTGATCTGACCATGACAAGGGCTCAACAACTATCTCCCCTATTGTCAGATCACTCTGCCACTGGCCAGAGACAAAAATTAGATCCAGCGTGTGTCCACCCGTGTGAGTGGGGGCCTGAATTAATTGGGTTAAGTCCAAGGCCGTCATGGAAGCCAAGAACTCCTGAGCTACTGCCGACGTCCCACCCGCCGATGGAAGGTTGAAATCCCCCAGGACCACAAGTCTGGGGGTCCCAACCGCCACCCCGGCTATCACATCGGCCAGCTTAGGCAGGGCTGCTGTTACATAGCAGGGAGCCAGGTATATAATCAGCAAGCCCACTTGAACCCCTTGCCCCCATTTCACAAGGAGGGACTCCACACCGTCTATCTGAGGCACAGTGGTCTCCCTAGGACAGAGGCTCTCCCTTATGATGACCGCTACCCCCCCGCCCCTACCCCGGGTCCTCGGCTGGTGGAATGGCTGAAAACCTGGCGGGCAGATGTCCACAAGAGGCACTCCTCCTTCCACGCCCAGCCAGGTCTCAGTGATCCCCGCCAGGTCCGCACCCCCCTCTAAAATAAGATCTTGTATGAGGGGGGCCTTATTCACTACGGACCTGGCGTTACATAACAACAGCCGATGATCCCGGGCCGGGGGGTCTGAGTCTCCTGGAGACCGA
>NW_015433952.1:0-1082 GCF_001527695.2 Protobothrops mucrosquamatus | reverse complement strand
CCAACAAGCGGGCCTGGCCTAGGGAGGATTTTTAAATTGGGTTTTTTAGATATTTTAATTACCACAACACTAAAATATTGGTTTTAATTTGGTTTTATTCGGTGGGGTGTGTGGGTCTCTCTTTGTTTTTTAATAATGTTGTGAGCCGCCCTGAGTCCTTCGGGAGAAGGGCGGGATACAAATTGAAATAATAAATAAATAAATAAATAAATAAATAAATAAATAAATAAATAAACATATCGTCCCTAGTGTTTCTCTTCATTAGGCTAGATATTTCTAGTCTAATGTTCTGTGTTCTGAAGGGCTTTCCTTACATGCATTAATCCTGGTACAAATATGCCTTGGTAACTTCTTTTTTTTCTGCCACGACCCCAGATGTTGCCTACATCCATCAATGGACCTTGTCTTTAGCTGCATTGATGTTAAACAGAATCTATACTATTTGAAGCCAAAGTAAACAAAAGTGATTTGAGTCCCTCCTGGGTGACCCTTGCTATATAAAACTGTGTAGCTTCAATCACACAGTTGTAGCCCCTATCTCGTCTATTTTGGTCCATCCTGTAGATCACCAGATCCCTCTGCCCTATCCAATAGTTTTACACCAATAAGAACCAGATTGTGTAGTCCTTTCTAGTCCTTTCATTCCATTATAATGGAACTCACCTTAGCTGAGGTCCCACGCAGTGGTACAACTGCACAGCATCCTTTAGCAGAGAGGAAATGACTTGTCCCTTCTCACTGAACATCTGGTGTTCCTCAAAGCAATTAGGTTTAAGAGTTTGGGCAGGAATAGACCAATGCAAACATTTTGACATTAGCAAAGATTCCACTGAGGTAACATAAAATAACCAGGGTTGTTTTGACTAGATTTCTCTAATGAGTAGAGGGAACAAGACACGGTTTTAAATAAGGATGTTTGGGGAAAGTCTGCTTTTCTTATTCAGTTATAAAGCATGTGTGAGGGAGCCACAGTGGTACAGATGTAAAGAGGAGGAGAGCTTTAACATAATGTAAACAATTGGGTAAGAAGGCACTCTGGGAAATCTATCAAAATAAGCCAAAAGGAAGCTAAAAGGATATTG
>NW_015433951.1:0-1082 GCF_001527695.2 Protobothrops mucrosquamatus | reverse complement strand
ACCATTTGTCTGAAATGGTATAGGGTTTCCTGCCTGCGCAGGGGGTTGGACTAGAAGACCTCCAAGGTCCCTTCCAACTCTATTATTGTTATTGTTGTTGTTGTTGTTGTTATTATTAAACAATTTTATTGTTCCAAATTGTGTTTAACTGTAGCTTCCTAGTCCTTATATATATTCTTCAATGGACAATGATGTGCTCATAACATCTATGTTTTCAGGAATGACTTAACTCTTAAGGTCTCCTGCCTGTGTTTACAAGTCAATTTGGGATGTGTACTTCCCATGGGAGGGTAGAGATTCTTTCATTAAATATTATAGGAACCTTTTGTCCTATTGCAGCAGTTAATGCAAAAAATCTAGTCCATCTCAGGACAACAGGGGAAGAAGATAGCAAAGAGTTACATCAGTGCTAAAAATATCTAGTACATATCATAATTCAACTGGTAGCATTGTGGAGCTTCTGCATTCCAAGCTGTGCCCCTTAACCTACTTTATGCAGAAAGCACCTTAAGGCAAACGTTTTATGTTTAGTTATAGTTGTACTGTCTGTATTTGAAGCACCAGACTAGACAAATCAGATCCAAATAATGGCCAAGAAACTAAGAATTCAGTTTAAAGAATGAGACATCAATGGGGTTGAGAAGAGGTTGGTTTCTAGTCCAGCCAAACTCAATGATATAAGCCCCTTCTCTTTTTCTCTTCTCTTCTCACCATGTCTTCCTGAAATCATTAAACAGGCAAGAAAAATTCCCTGTTGGTCCTTCTCCTTTGCCTTCAGGGACATTAAGAGATCTGGCAGAAACCCAGCCAAGACAGCATTCCCCCAGGCAATTGTTATTCACCTACCAACCAAAGGTCTCCCTCAGGAGAAAATCCCTTGGCCAATTATTTCTTCTTCTTCTTCTTCTTCTTCTTCTTCTTCTTCTTCTTCTTCTTCTTCTTCTTCTTCTTCTTCTTCTTCTTCTTCTTCTTCTTCTTCTTCTTCTTCTTCTTCTTCTTCTTCTTCTTCTTCTTCTTCTTCTTCTTCTTCTTCTTCTTCTTCTTCTTCTTCTTCTTCTTCTTCTTCTTCTTCTTCTTCTTCT
>NW_015433950.1:0-1082 GCF_001527695.2 Protobothrops mucrosquamatus | reverse complement strand
GTAATGGCCTTATTCCAATATATTTTTCTTGACTTGCTGGTGTGACCCACAGATGTGTTCCCTGCTAAAAAAAAAACTCTCTTCCAAGTACTACCTTAGTCTGATCCAGGTTTAGCTAGACCAGGGGTCTTCAAACTTGGCCCCTTTATGACTTGTGGACTTCAACTCCCAGAATTCCTCAGCCAGCATGCCTGGCTGAGGAATTCTGGGAGTTGAAGTCCACACCTCTTAAAATGGCCGACGTTGAGAAACACCAGTTTAGCTCTTTCTGAGTTAGCATTTTTTTCCCCCCTCACATTATGTCAGGGGTCTTCAAACTTGGCCCTTTTATGACTTGTGGACTTCAACTCCCAGAATTCCTCAGCCAGGCACGTTGGCTGAATGAATGGATTCAGTTTGAATTGAATCATTGTCATTGTTAAGGGAGACACATTACTGAGCGACTTCGGCTTCCTTCATTGTTTGTCGGAGGTCAACAGGGAAGGCCTCAGTCACGTGACCCTGGGATGGTACCACCGTGGTAAATACTTACCAGTTGCCAAGCATCCAAATTTTGATGACGGGGGATGCTATGACGGTCATATGTGCGAGGATGTAGCAAGCGTGGCAAAAAAAATAGCTCGTAAAATCAGGTGCAGCTCACTTAACCACCGCCTGGAAATTCTGCTCCCAATTGTGTTCGTAAATTGAGGACTGACAGTACTGTTCTTGCATACCTTTCAATAAATATTGTAGCGTTGGAAGAAAGCCCCAATATCCAGTGAACTTTGTTCTGTGCAGTTGAAGGAGCAAAGTCTGTTTGTCATCGAAAAAGCCGCTGGAACTCTGACCTAATCATTTTGCTTCTAATCCTGTAACGTTTCCTAGATTCTCCGGCGTTTTCCTGTTAGGAAGCATTTAATATATATATATTAAATCTCCTTCAGGATTTCTTCAGCTCTCTTTTTCTTCTTTCCTTGCAGCTTGGTAAATGAGTATGGAAGATTATGACTTTCTCTTCAAAATAGTTTTAATCGGGAACGCTGGTGTGGGGAAGACCTGCTTAGTGCGACGGTTCACACAGGTAAGATGTCAAGTGGATC
>NW_015433949.1:0-1082 GCF_001527695.2 Protobothrops mucrosquamatus | reverse complement strand
GGGAAGCCTGGATTACTTCAATTACCTTCACAGAGCAAGACTGTTGTGACAAGTAAGAGCGCTCAAGTGCCAAACGGCTAACTGGAGCCATTGGGGATCCGGATGGGTGATCAACCCCTGGCTGAGCGATATCCTGTCCGGGGGAATTCGCCATGGTTCCGAGATGGAGAGACTCACCAGGTCGGCGAACCAGGGTCTCCTTGGCCAATAAGGGGCTACCAACAGAATCTCCGCTTCCTCCCGGAACAGTTTGCGTACCACCGCCGGGAGGAGAGGAAGAGGGGGGAATGCATAAAGCAGACCCCGGGGCCAAGCCTTGCGGAGCGCATCCGTCTGTTTCGCTCCTTGAGACGGGAATCGGGGGAAGAACCGTGGTAGTTGGGCATTGGCCGTGGACGCAAACAGGTCCACCAGCGGTAGGCCGAAGCGGTGACACGCCTCCTTGAAGACCCTCAGGTGGAGCTTCCACTCTGAGTGGTCTACTGTCGTCCTGCTCAACATGTCGGCCTGAGTATTGTCCTTCCCCGACATGTGATCGGCTTTGATGGAAGCCAGATTGTGCTCCGCCCAGGTTCCCAGTAACATTGACTCGTTTAGAAGGGATTTGGAACGAGTACCCCCCTGCCTGTTCACATGGGCTTTGGCCGTCACGTTGTCCGTGAGGACCAGCACGTGACGCCGTCGCACCAGGTCGCGGAAATGCCGTAGGGCTAGGTGGATAGCCCGAAGCTCCAGCCAATTTATGTCGTGTCGAAGGTCCGAGTGGGACCAACGACCCTGTGTCCAATTCGATTGTAGGTGAGCACCCCAGCCAAACAGGCTGGCATCGGTTGTGAGTAGTGTCCGATCCGGTTCCTTGAACCGTGACCCTTTGAGTACGGCGGGGGACAGCCACCATGTGAGAGACCTCAAGACCTGAGATGGGAGCTTCACCCTCTGGTGAGAGGCGCTGAGGTTTTGCCTCTGAAAGGGAAGCAGAAACCACTGCAGTTCCCTGGAGTGAAGTCTGGACCACGGGACAATTGCAATAGTTGAGACCATTTGCCCTAGTAGTTTGGATAAGCTGATGACAGATGCTGTCC
>NW_015433948.1:0-1082 GCF_001527695.2 Protobothrops mucrosquamatus | reverse complement strand
GATGGATCATGGCCTACTTCCCTCATATTTTCAGTAACCACTGGACACTTTACCACATTGTTGTATTGCATAATAGTGACCTTCGGTTTCTAGTTTTGAAGCATGTAGTTTTTTTCTTCCACCAAGCCTGAGCATGAGACTTCTTCCTCTTGACTTTTAGAAACTAAAAGAAGTACAATCAACTTTTTGTACAGTGTGAGCTTTTCCAGTTTAATCCCATTGTAGCTGTAAACTTTTAATGCTGCCAATTTACTAGGGTAGCTTAATTGTATTGTAATTGATTAATGAATAATCCATGCATACATATGCTAAATTCTTGATGAAAATTCACGCCCCCCTTCCTTTTAGTTAAAATATTTACCACAAAGCAGACTGACAATCATAGTACAAGTTAGTTTCTCGCTCCACCATAAATGGTACAACTATCTGTATTAAAACTTGAGAAAAGACTACAGACTTAAAAAAAAAAAGCCATTCCACGCTTTCCATGGTCATATAAAGTGTTTCTAATTTATCCTTTAAAATATTTTGATCAAATCTACATTTAGATGCTGAAAGTGCTATACAAGACTGATATACACTTAAAAATCAATTATAAACTAAAAATTAAAATTAAATTTTTTTTGGAGAAAAACTTACTTCACTTTCAAATGGAATAACATATGGCTTATTTTCTGAGCAGAAAATAATCATCTGTCCTAACTGAACTGCTTCAGCTTCTTTAATTGATAAGTGATTATTCGAATAGGAATAGTATTCGAATAGTATTACTCAATGTTTAATAACCCAGGAGCATCTTGAAAGTTGAAAGAAGCGCAAAGGCAAATCCATTATATAAAATTTTACAACAAGGAATAATCAGAACCCTAAACGGTACCTAGACATTCAGCTATTTCAAGTCTTATTTCTTTGCGTATTTATTTTGCCAAGGAACACTTAATTCATTTTGTACACAAGATTCCATGGATTGTTCAAAAAGACCTACTGGTCATCTTGGTAAAATGAAATGGAACAGAACAGTTCCCAATGGCTGATTTTATCATCTATAAGAATCATTTATTTTGGTAAATTTGTTCTCCATT
>NW_015433947.1:0-1082 GCF_001527695.2 Protobothrops mucrosquamatus | reverse complement strand
CTTGTTTACCTACCACGTGGAGCAGCAACTTTGCCTTCCGGGTCAGGTTTGAAACAAAGCAAAGCAGCTCCCTCTGCCTCGCCCTTTTGACACTTAACCCTTCATTGTGTGTCCTCCCTCCCACTGCCACAGGCTCTGGTTTCTCCCCAGAAATATAGAAACTGCAGAGCACAAACTGTGGCTCATTATCCTGTTTAGAGTTTAACAGGCCAGGAGATAGGCAGAAGGGTGGAATTCTGCAGATCTCCAGATCTCTCATGGGGTGGGGGAGGCATTTAACAACTCTGCATTCACTCCTACATTCATTCAATGTATGCATTGGGGTGATCCAGGATGTGGACACTTTCACTTAACCAGTTTCAATTAACATCCTTATGACCGAAATGCTCCGACTCCACTACTGTCGTTAAGTTGAGGATTTCCTGAATTAGAGCGGCAGCCTCGCCTAGTGCCTAGATCCCCGACTAGCAGCAGGAGGAAGAAGATGAGGAAGATCAGCTTGGACTGTAAAGTGGAGGCCAGGAAGGGTCTCCGAGTGGAGGTTGGTGCAGGGAACCCTGGCCAGGATAGTTGGGCATTCTTGGGGCGTTGAGCGCATGTCTGTGATGCCGTATGACAGGATGCTCTCAATCGTCTCCCTTTAGAAAGTGGATAAAAAGGATAGAAGGAAGATGTGCTTTTCTCATGCGACGCAGAAAATGCAGGCGCTGCTGTTCCCGCTTCACCAGTGTCTCGCTGTTGAGCGACCAAGCCAGCCTACTCATTAGCTGCACACCCAGGAATTTCATGCTGGTAACCATCTCCCAGGGGAATCATTAATGCACTGAGAAGTGTGGCTGTGCCTGCCTTTTCTGAAATCGACAATGATTTCTATGGTTTTTCCGGTATTTAAAACTAGGCTGTTTTCCTTACGCCAGTTCACCAACCCCTCAACCTCCTTGCGCTAAGCACCCTCATTGTCATCATGAATAAGGCCCGCTACTGTTGTATCATCTGCGAACTTCACAATATGGGTGGTGGCAAACCTAGCACAACAGTCATGGGTCAACAGGGTGAACAGCAGCAGACTTGGGACGCAGCCC
>NW_015433946.1:10624-11654 GCF_001527695.2 Protobothrops mucrosquamatus | reverse complement strand
AGTTTCAGCCATTTCAGCTACAGTCACTTTCTCACTGAAAGAGGAGTCTTTAACAATGAAAAACGAATTGATTCGCTTGTTGCTGGAAGCTATTTTCTCCTTATCTAAATGATTTTTTGTGCTTACATGTTGTGTGACAGCTTTTATACCATTATATTCAATTGTGAACGATTTCTGACACAATTTACAGTAGGCCGTCATATTTGTTTTGTCGGTTTCGTTGTTGGTAATCCATGCAAAAGTAGCTTCCCAGTCTTTGGTGTATTTGCACACTCCTCTCTTTCGTTTTAAAGAATTCAAAATCTCGCTGCTGTCACTCTCATCACTCAACGCCATTTTAGGTCAGTCGACACTCTCGCGCTCTACATATTGAGGCTAGTACTCATTGAACCTCAAATGATGATACGTTACTGAGTGTTCCAAAACATACCTATCCAACTAAGAAAAAAGTATAATATAAAAATAATAGGTAAATGTGAGTTAAGAAAAATAGTATATAAATAATTTTATATACTTTTATTAAATGTCTTGTGAAACAATTGAGTATGATTAATAATTTTTTTGGAGAATTGAGTTCAATGGATATTCGATCTTTGTCTCATTCTAACTTATGAAAAAAAAGACAAAACGCGATTCTCCTATCCTTATTCTCTTAGACTGTGCAGCTTTAGATTACGTACCATTTCATCATAAAGCTTTTGTATAAAAAAAATGTCCACTATTTTGTGAAAACAAATAGTGAACATAATGTGAAAAAAGCGGACTGTCCGCTCAAATAGTGGACACCTGGCAACTCTACATCCAGTTTTGGTCACCACGATGTACTGCTCAGTGAGACAGTTGTTAAGTGAGTTTTGCCCCATTTTACGACCTGTCTTGCCACACTTCAAGGAATCACTGCATTTGTTAAGTTAGCAACACTGTTGTGAAGTGGCTTCCCCATTGACTTTGCTTATCAGCAGGTCACAAAAGGGGATTGCGCGACGGCCGGGGACACTGAAACCGTCATAAATATGAGTCGGTTGCCAAG
>NW_015433946.1:0-1082 GCF_001527695.2 Protobothrops mucrosquamatus | reverse complement strand
AAGGCTTTATAAAGCGATGCTAATAGTTCACCTGATTTTGATTCTATGCCTCCGTTTTCACAAACCAGGATTGTATTAGATTTTTCGGCTGCTGTCACGCACAGTCGGCTCATGTTTCTTTTTTTTTTTTTTATAATAAATTTTTTATTAATTTTTCAGTTAAAAACAAAAACATAGATCTTTTATCACAATATCAACCAAAAAGAATAACACTAATCAATACATTCACAGACGTGTCCGGTGTCCCCCCCCCGCACTGCCCTCTTTCACTTACCACACCTTTCTCCTCCCAAACTACCACCACTCCTCCTTCCTCCCTCTTTCCTACCTCCCTTCCTCACTCAACCATCCCGTCTTGTGCAGTTGGGGCACCACCGGACACCTCCTTAGAAAAAAAATCATACATGTATATACCTATAATACAAACCTACCCCTTTCCCCCCTCCCCCCCCAGGACTTCCCAAAGCTAATCTAGGAAATAAACACACAATAATCAAATTCTATCCCCAACTACTCATTATTACTACACACTAGTATACACTTACTGTGACTCTAAAATAACATTAAAATACATAAAAAAAATTTTTTTAAATTTTTTAAATATATCAATATTTGTTATACATATTTTTATTTAAAATTTTTAATCAAAAGCTACATGATAATTTTTCACTTCATACTTTCTCTGAATATAATCTATCCATCTTCTCCACATTGAGATAAATTTCTCCTGAGAATGATCCTTCAGGTACGCGGATATTTTTGCCATCTCTGCAAAATACGATACTTTCTGTCTCCAATCATCCATAGTTGGTAACATCTTTTTTTTCCCAATTTTGAGCAATTAAGATCCTTGCTGCTGTTATACAATACAACATCAATTTCGTTTCTTTTTGATCCAAATTGTCCATAATACCCAATAAAAATAACTGCGGTGTAAATTTTATCTTTTTCTTAAAAATCTGTTGAATATTCCACCAAATCTTAATCCAAAAGGCTTTAACATCCCTACATGTCCACCAAATATGATAATAAGTAGCATCCATACTACCACATCTCCAACATTTTGGTTGCAAATTCGGATA
>NW_015433945.1:0-1082 GCF_001527695.2 Protobothrops mucrosquamatus | reverse complement strand
GTCTCAAATACGGAATGAATCTCAGAGGTTGATCCAGACAACCATCCAACCTTGGAGTTTTTTTTCCACAGCAGATGAGCGGGCTGAAAGACGGCTCATACTTTAAAGCACTCAAGGAATTTTCCTAGGAATTCCAGGGCTTCATTGTTTAAAAAAGCCTCTAAAATCTGCTTTTTTTTGTGGCAGTCTTTTCTTTTTTTAAAAAATAAAAAATAATAATAAATAACTTTGGAGTCCATGGCAAGAACCATCTTCATTCTCTTCTTTGTAAATGCAAAAACTCAAAATGGTTTTGAAAGGTTCCTTTTGCGAGCGTTGCTTCTAAAGAAACAGCTTAAAAGTCCTTAAATTAATAAAAAATTAAAAAAGGAATTATTCAGGAGATTTATCAGTCCTATAATCAGCCAACGGTCCTTTTTATTCGATGATGTTTTACGTATCGTTTTTCTCTTTTCTTTTTTTTAAAAAAAATAATCAAATTCTTTTCATTTCCTTTTGGAACAGAGGTATTTTTAAACCCTTTTCCCTATCTGATGTTTTCATATCTTAGTCTCTCTCCTTCTCTTTTTTTCATTCTGGCTCATTCTAGAAGCAGTGCTTTTGCATTTTTCTTCTTTTTTTAAAAAAAAGAATCCACGGTGATGATGAATTACCTGTAATTTTATTGGACTTTTTTTGTGTGATGGTGAAATAATTCATTTCCATTTCATTCTAAGTTTTTGGAAAAGACTTGGGGAGGGCTTATGTCGTGAGTCATTCCATTTATTTATTTTTTATAAGTCCTTTAGGGAGGGAGGGGGGAAAATATCTCCGTGTTTTTGAATAAAAACAGTGGTGAAGGGAAAAAGGCCCACCGGAATATCACATTAAAAAAGTGTATGAAGGAAATGCAAAAAAGTATACGGAACATATTATCATCTATGGTGGACATGCCCAGTTGCAAAAAAATACTGGACTAAAATAAAAAGATGGATTGAAGAAATAATAGATCAACCGGTAGACTGGAAACCAGAGATCTTTTTGCTGGGTATTTTAAACAGGAAATATAGTAAAGAAATACGGTATTTAATTCTACATATAAC
>NW_015433944.1:0-1082 GCF_001527695.2 Protobothrops mucrosquamatus | reverse complement strand
AGGAAATTTAATCCCACGTTGTTCTAAGTCCAAAAATAAACTTTGCATTTTATTTAAATGCTGTTCCACAGATTCACCTGGTTGCAAACAGGCTCTGTAAAGTTTTCTTGACAATTGCACTATATTGCATGCAGAAACATTCACGTGCACAGCTCTCAACTTCAGCCAAATTTCCTTTGCAGTCTTTAAATTTGCAACAATTAGAAACTGTTCATCTTCTAAATTCAAGATGAGATAAGCCATGGCTTGATCATGGCTGTTCTGATCAACAGCTGCAAACACTTGTGGGGGATTTTATACAATATACCACAGCTCTTTTGCTTTCAGCAAACATTCCATTTTTGCTGCCCAGATAATGTAATTCTTTTGCCCTAAACGAGGCACAGAGCTTTCCTTAAATTCCATTGCAGCCATTCTGCTAATTCTGCGTTGTTCTTATACTTTCTAAACACAGGCAATTTCTTCCAGCTTTAAATTACAATGCAGTTCTTAGTAAGCTCTGGGCCCATAACCTGTTAGAGAATTTTCTCTGTTGGTAAAAATAAATCAGAAGCTCTCACAGTTGACTGCATTTAGCTGATTCAAATAAACTCTTTATATTCATATAAAAATATTTACAATACCATATATTCTTCTTCATAGCAACATAGCATAAATCAGTGGTAGTCAACCTGGTCCCTACTGCCCACTAGTGGGCGTTCCAGCTATCATGGTGGGCGGTAGGGGTTTTGTCCGATACTGAAGCACTTTCCTTTTTTTTAATTTAATTGACTTTTTTAAAAAAATTCATAACATTATTTAAAAACATTTTCATTAGGTTTTCATAAAATTCCCCATGACAATTTAAATTTCTGAATATATACCATTTGTATTGCCCGCGCATAAGTTTAGTTCACGTTACGTACGTGAAATTAAATGGTGCTATAGTGCGACTGCAAACAAAAGAGCCTCATCTAAGAATAGCTCACGCATCTCCCCCCACACCACCCAGCAGTAACAGACAAGCAGAGCTGGTAGCCGGCGCCCCCCAAACCTAATCCACGATGCGCGAGAGGCATGCGCAGACGATGATACACGGCGCA
>NW_015433943.1:0-1082 GCF_001527695.2 Protobothrops mucrosquamatus | reverse complement strand
GATGGTTGTTGATGATCTGAATAGGTATTTATTGCGAGGGCTTACCTTTACAGAAAAAATAACACCGCCTTTGGGTGTAAATGAGTTAAGTAAAGCCAGTAGGTCTTTTGCTTTCAATCGATCCCAATCCATGTTACAAACTGCCAGTCTGTGTGTGATCTGCATCAAAGAAAAGTAATTTGTAATAGGATAACACAATACATGGAATATAATAGGATTCCCATAATCAGTGGAAATGGTTGGGCCTATCATTCACACAAAATTCTGCTGTGAATTTAGGTTTCTATGTAGCAGGGGGAACCACACTTTAACTGGAAAGCTACAAAATTTCTTGCCTTGAAAAAGATGATAACCTTAGAATAAGAATTGAACCCTGCTCTCTCAATCAAGCCCATAACTGAAGAAATATAGATCACTTCCAAATAAGTTGAAGTCACTCCTTAAAACAACAGTAACTGATAACACAGATAAGACTAGTCCATTTAAATACACAAGACAATCCTTTCTGGTGATGCTATTTTTCCCTGCATAAATGAACTAGGAGAAATATGTTTTTTTTCCCCATACTTCTAGGACAAGGACAGGCAACCTTCTGAATCTAGTGTTTAAATCTGGATTAGATTTTTAAAGGTTTTATGAGCGCATCTATTTTGTAAGCAACGGTGATTACAAAATGACCCTTGTAGAAGTACAATCAATAACGCAAACAGGGAAAGCATCCCTCCTCCCCCCTTTTTCTCCATCAGGCAGAAACTATCACAAAGAGAAAAGGACAAGCAGGAAAGACATACAGAGGACAGACACAGCAAGAGAAATAACAGAGTCAGAAAGAAAAGCAGACCCAAGCAAAGAGGGAACAAACATAAACCCCACAAAGTCCAGGGAGGAGACTGGCACAAAGAGATGGCAGCAAATAAATGCACAGAAGCAGAGAGACAAAGGCATGAAGAATGTATAAAGACAGGTGTGTGTGTTTGTGTTTCCCACTCCTAGTAAGTGACTGAATAAAATAGCTGTAAAGATTTGAAATACTGTATGATATTCATGCTCTATCTAAGTGCCTTGGGGTAACAGTGGAAGAT
>NW_015433942.1:0-1082 GCF_001527695.2 Protobothrops mucrosquamatus | reverse complement strand
AGAAGCAACCTAGAACTAAGGAGAAATTTCCTTGAAAGTGAGAACAATGGTGGAACAGCTTTGCCTTCAGAATTTGTGAGTGCTCCATCTGGAGATTTTTTAAGATGAGATTAGACAACCATTGGCCTGAGCAGGGGTTGGACTAGAAGACCTCCAAGGGCCCTTCCAACTCTTTATTCTGTAATTGTTAGAGTTCTCTTGGCCACTCCAACTTGCTGATGGGATTGCTGACAATTGTTGGTGTGGTTTCCCATTATTTTGAGGTTTTGAGGCAGGAAATGACATAAGTTTGTAGGTTAATGCCTAAACATAGTTTTAAAATGATAGCTGTTGCTTTAAGCAGGTTAAAAAAAAAGAGAGAAAACAACAATGAAAAGCACAAAAGGGACCATGCTGATCCCACTCACATGTGTGATATAGTCATAGGACAGAGATGTGCCTGGCTGAGGAATTCTGGGAGTTGAAGTCCACAAGTCATAAAAAGGCCAAGTTTGAAGACCCCTGTCATAGGACATATGCATCGCTTAAGTGGAGCAGCTTTGTAATGGGAAGGTGTGAATACAACACCTAATAACCCCTATCAGTCGCTTTTTAAAGCAGCTGCATCCTAAAAGCACTGCCCTAAGAATCAGTAAGATAGGAGATTGGAAAACAAAAAGTATGCATCCACTTAAATGAAATGTGGGTGACTAAATGGATGGGGGGACGGGTTGCTGGAATATATGGTAAATGCTTTTAGGATGCAGCTGCTTTAAAAAGTGGCTGATAGGTGTTATCTTCACATCTTCCCATTCCAGAGCCCTTCTATTGGGCACCTATGATGGTTGGTGGATTAGTAATGGGTTTGATTCACTTTTTCAATATAATAATATAATATAATATAATAATATAATATAATATAATATAATATAATATAATATAATATAATATAATATAATATAATATAATATAATAATATAATATAATATAATATAATATAATATAATATAATATAATATAATATAATATAATATAATAATATAATATAATATAATATAATATAATATAATATAATATAATATAATATAATATAATATAATATA
>NW_015433941.1:0-1082 GCF_001527695.2 Protobothrops mucrosquamatus | reverse complement strand
AGTTTGAGTTTGACTGTAACACAGTCAACCATTACATAAAAGATGAGATATAGAATCTGATCAGAGAAACTCTAGTCAACACAGGGTAGTCCTATTTCCTATTTTTAGAAAGGAGAAGTGCTCAAAATAATTCCTCAGTATAAAAAGGCTGCCTGATCCATGCCCTTCTTGAAAAATTATACAAAGTAAGATTCAGATTGATTGCTTTTCAGATGTATTAGTGTTAAGTCTCCCTCTTCATTTATTTACTCTAGATAAGGTATAGTTTAATTTAGATCTAGATCATCACAAATTGGAATTTTAAGTCTTTCCTTATCAGACTCAAAATTTTAAACATAATTAAAGTTTATTTCCCTGTGTGGTTGTCTCCATCTAAAGCTAAAGGTCTTCAAAATGTTTGCTGGATTATATAAAAAAGAGAAGAGAACTGAGCACTATGTGTGCCACCAAACAGGAAGACTGATGCTAAATCACAGAGAAGATGTTGATATAATGATTTATAGTGAGGTTTAAGTGGGATACACTTGCTTTCTTCTTTTTTAACTTCTGTGATGACTTTTATTTATATGAATTAAAAGAAATAAATGTGGGAAGATGGTGTTCTCCAGAATACAACATCAGCTTTGTAGAAAATAAAAGTGGAAACAATGCAGTCCTATAGTTTGATCTTTATTATATTTTGTTGCTGAGAAAAAAAAGATTGGTTGATAGACAAAAGGCTGCTATACTTGAGAATCTGGTGGGCAACAACCTCATTAGTGTACTGTTGAATGGGAAATTGATTTTTTTATAGCAGCTTCTTTATTAGTGGATATGTCTTCTGCTTGCTCCCATTTCCTGAAAACATTTTCCACAATGTTCTATCAAATTGTGCCTACTGTTAACATTTTCCACAATGTTCTATCAAATTGTGCCTACTGTTACTGGAATACTTTTTCTCTAGTTCTGGAGGGCCAACAACTTCCTCTTTAAAAGAAACACACACACACACACACACACACACACAGAGAGAGAGAGAGAGAGAGAGAGAGAGAGAGAGAGAGAGAGAGAGAGAGAGAGAGAGAGAGAGAGAGAGAGAGAGA
>NW_015433940.1:0-1082 GCF_001527695.2 Protobothrops mucrosquamatus | reverse complement strand
TGGGGTGGGGGGTGTTTGGTTTTTATTCCCCCCGTCTGCTGGGTGGTTGCAGCAGGTTTTGGTCACTTCACATGACCCTGGGACACTGTGACCGTCATAAATATGAATCAGTTGCCAAGCATCTGAATGTAAATCACAAGACCCTGGAGATGCTGCAACATTCCAACTGATCGGCGCTTCTTCTGGGCTCAGCAGAAGCGCCAGGATCAGCGCCGAGGTCCAGCTGGATCCTGGGGCTGATCCTGATGCTTCCACTGAGCCCTGACAGCCCTGCAGCTCCAGCCGTCTCTCGCTCAGGCTTGTGCGGTGCTGCCACCAGTTCAGCTCATTCCCCTCCCCCGCTACCACTTTTCTAGGATGGTCGCGTACCACCTGCCAGGTGCCAATGTACCACAGGTGGTACCCGTACCACTGGTTGACAAGCCCTGATCTAGTCCAATTAGATGGCCAGGGCAGGAATTTTTAGGCCATCCCTGGCAGATGGCTGAGGAATTCTGGGAGTGGAAGTCCGGCTTTCTTAAAGCAGTCAAGGTTGAGAAACACTTGCAATCTGTATAGGATTCGTGGGACGCAGGGTTTGCACATGCCATCCATAGTTCCGGGCCACTCTAGGAGGAGGAGAGCTGGCAGGCTGCAAAAATTAACTAGAGATAACAGCTCTAGGCTGCAAAAATCTGTATGTATGACCTTCAGAAAACAGCTAAAGGCATGCTTTAATGCAAGGCTCCCCAACCCTCTGGCCCCAGCCCACTACCGGGCTGCGGCCTGTTTGGAACTGAGTCACACAAGCGACAGGGGAGCATGCATGTGTGCACAGCTCAACTTGTGCAATTGGCGAGCAATTGGCACGCAAAGCTCCATTTGCACAAGTGGTGGGTGGTCACGCTGGCACATGAAGCTCCACTTGTGCAAATGGAGTTGAGCGCTCACACGGACACGGAACCGTCCGCCAAGCTGGAAAGGTTGGGGACCACTGCTTTAATGCATCCCTTTGCTGCCCCCTAGTGGTCAATCTAATCACTCACAGTCAGCTCCCCCCTGCTGCTCCAGCCCCTTCTCCTGTGATTCTCTAAGGCAGTGGT
>NW_015433939.1:0-1082 GCF_001527695.2 Protobothrops mucrosquamatus | reverse complement strand
TGTTTCTCTCTTTCCTTTCTTTCTCTCTTTCTTTCCTCTTTCTCTTTCCCTCTTTCCTCTCTTTCTCTTTCCTCTTTCCTCTATTTCTCTTCTTTCTCTCTTTCCTCTTTTTCTCTTCTCTTTTTCTTTTTTTCCTCTTTCTCTTCTCTTCCTCTCTTTCCTCTAACTTTCTCTCTCTCTTTCCCCTTTCTCTTTCCACTTTTTCTCTTTCCCTGTCTCCTCTCTTTCTCTTCTCTTTCTTTCCTCTTTCTCTCTCTCCCTCTCCCTCCAGGTTAGGAGAGAGAGAGAGAGAAAATGAAAGGCAGATGGCGCCGAACGGGCAGGGAGAGCAGGACGGAAGGTAGAAGCTCCCGGCCGCCCCCCCATCGCTTCTTCAGCCGAACAAGCAGGGAGGGGGGCAGGGAGGGGGAACAGGACGGGAGGCAGCAGCTCCAGTGGCGGCAGCCCCATTGCGTCCTCAGCCAAATGGGCAGGGAGGGGGAGCAGGACGGGAGGCAGCAGCTCTGGCGGCAGCCACTGCAGCATCGTCGGGGTCCCCGTCGCCGCCCCTGGCCCGGCTGCTGCCCCCGCCGCTTCTCCTGCAGCAACGAGGGCAGCAGTGGCGGCTCCCTGAAAGTGCCCGAGGAAGGTGCCACCGATGGGGCCGAGGTGGGGCCGGGCGGCGGAGAGCCCTGCGGCAGCCAGGCGAGCTTCATGCCTGACTGCCGTCCGGCCCGGGCTGGGGAAAAATGTGGCCAGTTCAGCTTCCCGGGGAGCGATGCTCTCGCTGGCCGCCGCACCAGCCATGACTGCCGCCCAGCACGGGGAGACATGTGGCTGGTTCGGCTGCCCAGGGAGCGGCCCAGGAAGCGATGCCCCAGCCGAGACTGGAACAAGTAAGCCAGGGGGGCGAATCACCTGCCCCGCAGCCACTTTGCAGCGGTGCTCTGCGGACTCAGAGCTCCCTCCCTCCCCCCCTGCCACTGACCTTCCATCTCTGGCTCTGCTGCTGCTTGGCCAACGGTTGCGCCGGCTGGACATCGCAGGGGCTGCTCTCTCGGGGCTGCGGCTTACGGGAGGGCTGGCCCACTCAGCAAAGGCTC
>NW_015433938.1:0-1082 GCF_001527695.2 Protobothrops mucrosquamatus | reverse complement strand
GATTTTCCAATGTATTTTACCAGGATACATAGATAGGGTAGGGTAGAAAATTCAGTGTCCTCCTAACCATTCCCAAGCACTCCGGGTTTGTTGCCGATGTCCATTTTGCTGTCCGATTTCATGATGACCTAACCCTAACCCTAAGTGGAATATTCCCAAATAGGATTTTCCCATGTATTTTACTTGGAAACATAGACAGAATAGCATAGAAAGATCAGTGCTCTCCTAACATTTCCCAAGTATCCCCAGTTTTTGGGAATGTCCATTTGGCTCTCCGGGTTCATACTAACTAACCCTAACCCTAAGTGGAATTTTCCCAAATAGTATTTTACCATGTATTTTACCAGGAAACATAGATAGAGTAGGGTAGAAAAGCCAGTGCCCTCATAACCATTCCCAAGCACTCCAGGTTTTTTGGCAATGTCCATTTTGCTCTATGAGTTCATGGTGACCTAACCCTAACCCTAAGTAGAATTTTCCCAAATAGGATTTTCCAATGTATTTTACCAGGAAACATAATTAGGACACCATAGAAAACTCAGTGCCCTCATAACCATTCCCAAGCACTCCAAGTTTGTTGCCAATGTCCATTTTGCTATCCGATTTCATGATGACCTAACCCTAACCCTAAGTGGAATTTTCCCAAATAGCATTTTCCCATGTATTTTACTAGGAAACATAGACAGGATAGCCTAGAAAGATCAGTGCTCTCCTAACATTTCCCAAGTATCCCCAGTTTTTGGGAATGTCCATTTGGCTCTCCGGGTTCATACTAACTAACCCTAACCCTAAGTGGAATTTTCCCAAATAGTATTTCACAATGTATTTTACCAGGAAACATAGATAGGGTAGGGTAGAAAAGCCAGTGCCCTTCTAACCATTTCCAAGCACTCCGAGTTTGTTGGCAATGTCCATTTTGCTCTATGAGTTCATGGTGACCTAACCCTAACCCTAAGTGGAATTTTCCCAAATAGCATTTTCCCATGTATTTTACCAGGAAACATAGATAGGGAAGGGTAGAAAAGCCATTGCCCTCCTAACTATTCCCAAACACTCCGGGTTTATTGGCAATGTCTATTTTG
>NW_015433937.1:0-1082 GCF_001527695.2 Protobothrops mucrosquamatus | reverse complement strand
CAAATGGTGAAACTCTGGGGTGTTGCTTGCGTGTTTCTCTTGAACTTGGAACAAACGGGGGTACTGACCGTAAGTTTCTTCCCTGGACTTTTCCCCAAGAGAATATTTACATTGCAACAGGCTTTCTAATGTACACAACCTGTTAGGTAACTGCTGTGCCGATTCTGAGGTTTTGCTTGATAAAAAAATACAGGAGACCCGAAGTTGCCTTCAAGCTTTACGTTTTTATTCAGCTGAACAAAGACGGGCTCCTCTAAAAAGAGAGGAAAAAGCCCCAAATATCAGAAAAGCCTTTATTTTTATATCGTCTTTGATTACGCAAGCAACCCACCCAGCAAAGCTGACACACATAAAAGATAAAAACTTCGCCCTTTAAGGCTGGCACTCTGCAGATGAGAAGGAAGAAAGCAGAAGTAGCTAAAACTGTTCCCTTTTGCGTGTTTCCCATATGTTCCCGGGTGGGTTAGGATATGGGGGGGGGTTTCCTTGGCTGCCCTGTTATGACCTTGCATTCATGGTTCTGCCAGTGGCCAGAGAGAGCGGGGTCATCAACCAGGCTGGAAACTGGCAAAACAAAACGGTCCCAATTGTGTTCATGGGATCACCAAATGTTGCAACCGGTTGCAAAGGTGAGCTGAGGGCCAAGCTCCCAAAACGTGGTTTCGTGTGTGAGCTTGTGCCGCTGTGGAAACTCTGGCTCAGGCTTCCAAGTATCTTTTGCGTGCTCTGTTATAACGTCAAGACAGTTGATCAGTGATCAGTTGTTGTTAAAGGAGGACGACCTGTATATTTCAGAAGACGTTTTTTTTTAGATTTGTGATCTTCTGACACAAGTGTCATTTTAAAAGAAGAATTACACAGGAAAGATGGCTGCTGAAAAGGGATCCACCCCCCTCTAGCATCGGTATTATTTTCACAAAGAGTAGTAGAGATTTTTCCTTTGGGAAAAACTGGCTTTCCTTCTACGGGTGCAATGGCCAAGCATGTCCACCAGAGGGCAGAATTGTTGCTCTCTGTTTAAAGGTGCAGCTGCCCCATTGAGCCACCAGAGGGCAACCATCTACCTCTTTGCACCTACAATC
>NW_015433935.1:0-1082 GCF_001527695.2 Protobothrops mucrosquamatus | reverse complement strand
CATTCAGTCTCCAAGTCCTTCTACTAGTTCCCTCAGTTAAAATCTCCATCCAAACAGGACTATGATCCGACAAAATCTTAGGAAAAATCTTTACCTTCTTAATCCTAGGCATCAAATCATTAGTGATCAAAATAAAATCAATTCTGGAGTAAGATTGATGTCTATCCGAAAAAAAAGTGAAATCACTTTCTCCCATATTTCTTTCACGCCATATGTCTCTTAGCTCAAAATCTTCCTGTAAAGCAAAAAAACTTTTAGGCAATTTAATTTGTGTTGAAGTTTTAGCTGAAGTCTTTTTATCTCTTTTTGGGTCTATTACACCATTCCAGTCTCCCATCATAATAACCGATTTAGAATCCAATTGCATTATCTTTTGATGCAAAACAGTAAAAAATTGCTTTTGTTGTTGATATAGGTTTGGTGCATATAATCCCACAAGAAGACATTTTTTCCCATTCAGAATGATTTCCACAAATACAAATCTTCCTTCTGCATCAGTATCTATTAATTTTGGTATCAGTTCCTTCTTGATATAAAGAACTACACCCGCTTTTTTCTTTTGAGAGGAGGCCATAAAATGTACACCCAATTTAGGATTAAATAAGTACTTTTGATCTTTTAATGTAATATGTGTTTCTTGTAAACATATAATATCATTCTTGTGCTGCTTCAAATAGTAAAATATTTTTCTCCTTTTTTGTGGTGAATTCAATCCATTAACATTTAAAGTTATTAAGTTAACCATCCTTTGGTTTTTGGAGCTTCTGAATCAACCCTTGAAGATCCATTGTGACAGATCTTTTAGGCCTGGCTCCTCCCACTGGCTCCGAAGTAGTTGCAGATGTTTGGGGCATAGCCTCTTTCTGTTGCTCTCTTTCCTTACGCTTATGAGCCGCACGTGTCATTCTTTGGTCTTTTGGATCCTGTTTTGCCTCCAACACTTGTAAATTCTGAGAATCTGCTGCAGATAGCGACATAGCTCCAGGTAATTCCACAATCAATTGTTCCACTCCTTCTTCTACTCCTTTAGCTGGTGATGTAGAAGGTGAATCAGCTTTCAACACCGTTGAATAAAAATTCTT